>NW_024351730.1:15116228-15239426 GCF_902729225.1 Pteropus medius
ACATAAGCATCACTGCCTCTGTGTCTCAGATGTTAAAACTGTTAGTATTTTTGGCACATTGCTTTCAATAATTATTACAATAAAACTTGGCTAAAGCCCCTTTGGTCCACTTCTCATTCTCTCTACTCTCTTATGAGAGGCAACCACTAACATGAGTTTGGTGATTATTTTCTCCTTTTAATTAAAAAAATTACATACATTTACATATCCGTCAAGAATATGAGTATTAAATTTATATATACAGTTCAAAGATATATAGATTATTCATGTTACTTTTTCATCTAACTTTGTTATTGTCATCTATCCTATTGATATATAAAGATCTATTTCCCCCATTTCAACTGTTTTGTAACATTTTATCATATAAGTTAAAAATATTTTATTTATCTATTGCTCTATCAATGGACATTTATAAGTTCCTTTCTTCATAGCTTTTCTGATATTCCATTATTCCTGAGATTTAATGAACATTTTTATAAAAATCATAGTATATTTACATACTCTAGTTTTATAGTTTTAAACTGCTTAGCGAACCTCTCTTGAACAGTTTCAACTGGAGATGTTTCATTTTTAAATTATGCCTGAAATATAGAAAAATGGCAAATAATTCAAGATATGATTTTTAACATCAAATGTAATTTGTTTAAAATTTATATTAATCTTTCTCATAACTGATCACTTCCATTTTATCTTCCTGTCATCCTGAAAAATGAAAATGTAATTTCCCAGAGGCTTTAAGAATTGGGGGTGTATTCAATGTAGCTGAAATTAAGTGATTAATAATTTACTTTTGAGTCATGAATCAACTTCATGGGATGCTAAGGATCGTTTGCAACCCCAGAAGCACTAGCAGTAACAATGCACTTTTTAAGACTCAAGAACTCTGAAAGGTTGGCTACTCAACCTAATTAAACTTCAATCTTCTGATACCAAATTTATTTCTTCTTTGTACAGAATTTCCTCAGATCTGCTTGACAGGAAAATGTCACTTTGCCTGACAGCTGATAGACAGGTTATGTAGCTCCATAATTGGAGAGAAAAGGATAGCTTAAAGCTACTCGATTTAATAGCTCTGTGTATGGCTTTTTCTTTCTTTTTCTTTTCTTTCTTTTTTTTTTTAAAGGTTTCTGTGACAGACAAAAGGCCTTAGCAAATAGGCCCAGTGCCATTTTTTTCCTGCTTCCTCCAGGGGTAATTATCTTACTTCATCAATAGTGCTGTCAGAAATTGGGCACGTAATTCAGCATTTAAATGAACAAGCAATGTAATATTTCCTGTCTCCCAGTGGAATGCTTTGCAGTTCACATTCTTCTCTGTCACTCGTTCACTCTTGATGTATGTCCCATACCCAGTCCTTGAATGCCTTCTCTCCCTTGTGTTTCATTGCAGATGTTGGCTCCGACTTGACACCTACTTCATTTGGAGTTTTATAGGACCAGCGACCTTGATAATTATGGTAAGAACTCCAAATTAACTATGTCTTTCCCAGGTCAAGAAATAAAACTTTCACTATCCTTGTACTGACTATCTTTAATTTACATAGATTAATTTGGAAAAAGCAAGTACTTATTTGACCCTACATAACTCAAGCAATTAGACCCTTGTTATAGTCTACTTTCATATTTGTAACATACTTAATCAAAACCATTGGGAGAAGAAAACATGCATTTGCATATTTATATGGTGCTATGGCTCCTGAGGAGGCTGATCCAACATAATCCATTTGGTTTTGTAGATCTTTGAGCAGTGATGACTTTGAGTTTGACAATAGTACATTTCCACTCATTTTCATTTGGATAATTTGAATACTGAATGGAATCAGAAATTGTGAAAGTTTCAAAATACATTATTGTTCATAATAGTTTTATTTTTATATAAATCTTGAAAACTTTAAAATATAAAAGAATTTTATTTGAGAATGGCACAAACAAACAAGCATTCTGGAGTCCTACTTTTTTTTAATTTTTAATTTTTAGATGCATAAAATATGAATCATTTGTTCTAATTTAGATGTAATTATTGGTGTCATTTGTGTACTTCTTTTAAAATATAAAGTTGCTATTCATTATCTGAAATCCTTTGGGCCAGATACATTTTGAAATTCAGACATTTTTCAGACTTTAGAAAGGTAATATGTTACATATACTACATATTACATATTATCTCTAGAGGAGAATAAGCAGTTTCCCCACATCAAACCTATCAACCAATATATTAGGGACTAGGCAGTACTCTGAAACCAAACAGTATTAATTAAGCAGAAAAAAATAGGAAAAGTAAGATGAAATAGAATAAAGAATAAAGGCCCATAAGTGCCTTATGTCTATTCAAATCAGGTTTTCCCATCGTCAGATAGGTTCAGCTCAGGTTAGACATTCGGGCTACTCAATTAATTTTTTTAAACTTTCACATTTCGGACTTTTCGAATTTGATAAAGGATTGTAGACCTGTATTATTTAGAGAATTTCAGTGGGACTTATGCTTTAACTTTCGTAGGCCCATCAATCTCAAATTCTGGCATATATAAACAAATCAGGTGATAAATGACAATTCAATATGAAGTTTTCCATACGGTTTACATATATGCGATATATAGAATTTATACGAGAACTTTTTGTTTTGTTATGTTTTAAATCATATGCTCTCTCTGGCTCCAGTAATATAACAATCTCATTGGAGGTTTCCTCTACTTTAATCCTAGTTTGTTTTAACATCAGAATTTAGCTAACATTTTATAATCCTCATGATCTGGCTTTTCAAAAATATATTGATTTTAGTATTTGCATGTATTTGGCTTAACAGTGCTTTGTACCTCATTGGTATCCCAATTCTCCAAACTGGCTTCTTGCCTTTACTAAAATATTAGTCAGTCATCTATAATCCAATTCCCTTAAAAATGTAATGAGAGCTAATTTCCCAGAACAACTTATCTGTTGAATAGACTTACTTTTTTTCCTACTCCAGTTATGCTATATAACATCACCTTTTATATTACAGCTTAATGTCATCTTCCTTGGGATTGCTTTATATAAAATGTTTCATCATACTGCCATTCTGAAACCTGAATCGGGCTGTCTTGATAATATCAAGTAAGTGATTTTTCTTTGTTTTCTCTAGGTTGATTTACTTTGGTACACTAACCAACCCTACTTTTAATTGAAAATCTTATGAAATTCTTATGACAGAATGGTAAAGATCAGTATGTTGTCTTTTCTGAATAAGATCATTTATTTACTACTAAGGTAACTTGATCTGCCTGAAAATAAGTGTGTATATATATATATATATATATATATATATATATATATATATATATATACACACACACACACACTTATTAATATATATATATTATCCCAAAAGCAAATACAAAGTTTCTGGATCCAGGCAGACTATCCTTTTTTAGAACAATAGCATATCAGTTTCCGGCATTCTATGCTCCCATTCAGAGCAATGTGAAGAGAGCTAGATATTGGCATCTGTAAGTATCAGAAGGGAGATTCAAGCCTCACAAGAGAGGAGCTCCCTAATTATTAACCTGGGCATATAGGAACTATTATAGAGCTGCCCTCCTTTTCTCCTGAGAGAAGAGAAACCTCAACTCTGTAATGTAAAATCCTTTGGAATATAAATATATGGTTCCATTCTTTAGCCCCCTTTAAAATGTTAGTGTTTACCTCCTTGGAGATAAATCCTGGGAAGAAATCTTTCACTATCTATTCAGTCATTCAGTCATCTTTTAACTTCCCAAATTTGTCTTTTAACCCAAATTACAACTCTGTCTGTACTCAGAAAACCCTAGCTATGCAGAGATATGAAAATATTCACATTATTTTTCACACTGGTAGTACTTCCTTTATATATACAGGAAAAAGAAGTAATTTATATTTTCTGAAATGATATATAGTTCCTCAATATAAAAATTTATCTTTTTCTTTTAGAGTCTCATTTGAGAAAGCTAGTAATGTTGAGATGTACTTTAGTCATTAATACATATACTGTATTAAACTGCATTTGTATATAATTTGCCCATGTGTTACCTTGGTTAAATGTTTGTATTAAAATGAATATACTTTCAGAAGTTTCCCGAGGTCACCTGTGACTTTCATGTGCTACCGACATTCTCTTTGAATTACCTCAGATGGTAGCTATGTCACCCATTTTCCATCTTTCTACATTTAATGCCTGGCAGAGTTCTTTGCCCACAGTAGGTCTTTAATGAATGTTTACAGAATAAATGAATACATTAAAGACTTTAGTGACAAAAGTGTATTAACATTAAGTGGTTAATTTTGTTGAAGAAATTATCTGTCTAAATTAATTGAAAAGGATAGCTGAGGAATTAGAAAATAATAATATAATGGAGCAAACTAAGAATAATCTACTATGAGTAATAGTTTTTAAAGTTTTTAATATTTAGCTGAAATAATATTGTTGAATTATGTACAATTAGACTGCCCTTCTAAAATATAGTGTCAGTTCTTTGCACTATTTGATCTTGATGAAACTGAATTTGGATAAATTAAATAAAATGTATTTCCTTTATCATATCATATTTTCACTCACTTTAGTATAAATTACAATATCTTTGTATCTATTATTCTGTAATATAAAATAATAAACAAGTAATACTTTATCATTTATGCTTTTAAAGTAATACCATAAAGAGGTGAATAATACTTTGATATTTATGTAATAGCTTTTGCCAAGTTAAAAATCAGAAAAAAATAAGTCATGTACTTATCTTTAGGTCACATATTTTAAAAGATCACTTTGTTTTCTCATTATTCACATGTATTTCTTTAAGTAATATGAATTGAACATGATATTACTATTTATAAAAATAAACACAAAAACAAATCATTACATATAATGACATGATGGCATCAAGCTTTATATTGCAAAGTAAAGCCTTAGATAAGAATATCTTGATTAGAATTCTGTCTAAACTGCTTTATATTTTATAGTTTTGGGAAAGTTTATTTAACCTTACTCAACCTTCTTGTCTTATTTAAAATAGGCATAATAATGAAATATGTCCAACTGTCAAATGAGCAGAAGAATATAAACAGCCTTTATGATGCTTTTTTAGAAAGTCAATGAAGCAAGGAGAAAAATTAGGCAAATGTTAGAAAGGGTACAGAAGGTGGTTTTAAGATGGAAGGAACGTGAATATGAATATGCTGATGGAAAAGAACTGAGAATAGAAGGGTTAAAAATATAAGAAAGGAAATTAGTATTACATTCGTAACTTGAGGAATTTTTGAGAATGATATCTAGATCAGTGGCAGAGAAATTCAACTCCATTAGATTTCATGAAGGTTACTTTTCCTCTGAATTACCAGAAGCCAGGAAGGAGGACCCTTTTCCACTGAGAAAGGTGCAATGTAGAATGTTTGTGGAACCAGGGTAGGGCAGTGAATCAAGGGGTTTCTGCCTATTCTCCTCTATGAAGTAGGAAAGATGGTTATCTGTAGGATACAGGGGAATGTTGGAGATCATAAGAAAGAATCTTGAGAAAATTTTTAGAACTCTTTAGAATCTGAAGGACATTTGTTTTATTTAAATATATATTAACTATTGAAGAAGTGTGTGTAAGAAGTAGTGGGGCATAATTGATAAGGAAAGAACTTAGAAAGGTAATAATAATTTTGAACATTAAGCATAAAATCTGGCTTTTTTATTTTTAACAAAAATAAGGATCTACATACTATGTATTTTTTAAATGTATGGGTGATGTGAGAGTATTTATTTAAAGGCATAAACATTATCTAGAAAGGCTTTTTATGAGTACATGAGAGAGGGCATTAAAAGTTAATGATGTTTATTTGCTTTTGTTTTTTGAATTTTTATAAAGTGATGAATAAGACAGACCACATTGTCTAGTGTATTAAGAGAAAAGAACACCATATAAGGCCTTCTGGAAGTTGTTGTCTTTCTAAAACAATCCCTTCATTTATTTATCACATCTTTATTCCTTTTATTATACGTGTTCTTTCACACATAGATATCTCCTTTACCTAAAATGTGTTTGCTTCTTCCTTATATTCACTGCTACCATTTTCTTGTAGGCCACCATAAACTTCTACAGAGGCACTACAGTGGTCTCCTAATTTATTTTCACATGTTGATTCTTGGCCCTGCTTTCATCAGTTAGACTGATCTCTCAAAGTTAAAATCTGACCATGCAACTCTCTCGGGTAAAAATCTTCAATGGCTTCCTGTTATTCTTATACTAAAGTCCAGACCATCTATCATGGCCTATTGCACCTCCCTGATCTAGTTACTGCTCTCTTTCTGCAGCCTCTTTTTGAGTCATATGCTCTTCTGATCATTCTAGATGTGTTCTCTTTGGCCTAAGGTCTTATCTCTGCTGTTTCTCTACTGAGGTTCTCTTAGTTAACACTATGCCTGGCTGGTTCCAATTTATTCATATTAATTTAATTCTTATTTTTTAAAAAATAATTATGTTTATGTTTTATTTCCAAATTTATATCACTGTTATAATAAATACATTTTGATGTTATTCTAGATGTTATTCATTTGGCTTGCTCATTACTTTAGAAATAGTATACTCTGGAAAAAAATAATAAACAAATAGAGTGAATTACTATAAGTAATATGATTAAAGAAGAAGTGAGGTATGGCAATCCTCAGATTTAACTAAAAAAGTAATTAAAATTAAACAATACTTGCTATTTGTTTACTTTGTCTCTTTGTCATCAAAATAGATAATTATATTTGAAGGAAAAAAGTAATTCCAGTCATTTGAATTTCTTGATTGTATTTCTAACAAGTTGAAATTGGAACTAAAAATAATCATAGCAAAAGTCTAACCTAATTTTTAAAATATTTATGTAAATTGAATAAAACAATTACTGAATTTTTACCAGCACAAAATTAACTTCTGGTATCGCTGAGCTGTTATATGTAAAACTTTAATTCTTAAGAAGTATTTAGGGCACTCTTGACATTTGCCTTCAAAATAAAAATTGATAGTTTCTGTAGTTATCAACTACTTCTATTATTGAAAATTACATTTAATAACATCATAAATGTTTTGAAGAATAAAAAGAAATAACAGAGGCTTTTCGGGCTAAGAAAGAAAATGGATGCCCAAGTGGAAGGACAAGGCCCTACTAGACTTTTCTTCCCTGTGTCTTTTCTTTTGCTTTATCCATGGATTGACTTCTATATCCAGGTTTCTGGTTTTAGCCTAGTCATGTTTTTCAATTTCTGGTCTCTCCTCTTAATTTAGGTTTTACTTGAGCCACCAATAGGTCAGCAAACACATTGTCAGATGGTTTAAAGAAATACTTTTGACTTTTCTTTCTCCTTCCCTTTAATTGCTAAAGGAAGGCATTATAGGGGAGTAATAACTTTAGGGTCACACTTACTTAGGTTTGAATTTCTTTTTAATCCTGTAATGATTATATGACCTTGCAAGTTATATCATTTTTCTCCATTTTAGTATCCCCTCTGAATTGGGAATTATTGTATCTACTTGATAGAGTTTTATAATTAAATACAATCATATATATAAAGTGTACAGCCCATAATTTAGTGCCCATACAGGATGGTTTTATTATTTTTAACCACTCCGTGTAGAAGTATACTACTGCCTTCACTTCTTTATATTTTCCATTATGAAATTTGCTGAACTTCTTATCAAAATTTCATTAAAATTTGATTGGCTCTTTTTACCATGTGGTATCATTAAGAATTTGCTCCAGAATTCTTGATGAAGAAATATGAGAATAGATATTTTTGAAGAATAAACCTATATACAATTGATAAATATCTGACATATTGTGTGTGAGAGTCACTGTGCCAAACCAAAATGAATAAAACCTGATCCCAGTCAAAAAAAAAAAGAAAGAAGAAAAGAAAAGAATTTGCATGATATATATTTTTTTAAGCCAGACTTATCCTATTATGAAAGATTTGGATCCAGAGTAAAATGATAATTTGATTAATAAATAGTAAATTCTTTAATTAATCCTTAAGAAAGAAAGTTCCCTCAGTGAGCTTAGACCCTCTCCATATGTAAAGAAATTTGAGAAGGCTTCTGAATAGCTTCAGGGGTGGAAAGAAAAATTTTTTTTCATCTTACCAGTATACACAATAACTTATACTATAGAAAGTAAATTTTGTCTTGAGTACTGTTTCAAGATACTGGTAGAAATAGTTAAGTCAGAATTACATTGAGCTTGACTAGTATTTCATTAAACCTTTATGTAATTAAGAATGGTAGGGTTCTAGAAAGTTGAAGACAGAAAAGCAAATTGATATAATTGATAAATATAATGATCTCACAGAAATATTTTAATGCTTTAGTTTTTCTTCTGCTTTTCAAAATTGTATCATCTTTATATTATAGTCAGAGCCATATTCTAAAGAGTTTGAATCTTTATGACAATAATAAATTTAGTTCTGAGTTGTAGTTAATAAAAATATCCATCAACTTCAAAGTTCTCTGGATGAGTTTTGAGGAACATATTTTTAATAGTTTCTCATTCTTTTCAAAATATTAGCTAAAAATTTTGAAATATTGATGTGTTTGTAAAATGGATGCTCAATATAGTCCATATAGTCCATGCAGACTTTAAAAAAATAGCTTATATCTCCATTAATTGACTTTATTCACAGTTTTATTTTTCACTACCAAAATTACTAAATTCAAATGAAAATTTCACAGTTTTCTAATTATTTTAAATATTTAGAGGTGTGTTTAAAAACTGCCACCTCTCTTATAAAAAGATTATTAGGTCAACAAATATTCTGAACATGTGTTTTACCAAATCTTTTTTATCAAGTATACATCCTAATGTCCATACATACCACAAACACTTCAGTTTTTGGAAAGAGTCAGAACCTATAATAGATTTATTTTAGTCATTGTAATAAGATAAAATAATATTTGAGAAATTTTTTAAAATGAATATCATCTGTCTGGTATCTCATTTTCTCCAGTCTTTCTCCGTTTCCTTGGTCAGCGGGTAAACATCACTGGAAACGTGCCATAAAATTATAATAAATGATCCAGGTGTACTTGAAATGTAATATAACTTAAACAACAGTGTTTGGAGCTCTGTATGTTGTTATGATTTTCTTCAATTATGTTAAGATCTAGATTTTCTTCAATTATGTTAAGATCTTCTTTAGGTAGTAGTAAGGCCTTTACGGATTAACTTAATTTCAGCATTTAAAAGCATTTAACAATCACTTCTCTGGAAAATGAATTTCAGCTATTGATTCACAAATCTTGGCCCCTCTGTAAATTTTGTTGACAATCTCATTGTATCATGCTCTTTAGGCTATAGTTTTGTTTTCTGAACTGTAAAAGTGTTGGCCTTTTTTTTTTTTTAAGGCTTTTTCTTTAAAATGCATTTAGATCCCCATATGATCTTTCCAGGAACCAAATGTTTTATGCCTCACTGTATTTGGCATATTTCAAACACTGAGAGCTGACATTTAAGAAAATCATGAAGAATGACTGTTACAAGCACACTGGAATTGCTATATATACTTTGAGATCAAGATATAGTTTCACTTTTCCCCCAAATAATTAGGTCTCTATCATATTTAGAAGAATCAGTTTCAGTCCAAGGATGAGAAAGCCTGAAAGACTATGTAAGGGAAAAAATATTTTTTCTTTATAATAAAAACATGAAAATTAGCAGCTCCTTCATTCTATATATGTGGCTTAGGCTCAGATTTCCTTTGGATCCTACATAAAATGTGCAGTCAGACTGAGAAAGTTGGTAATGGGAATTTTTTTTTTTTTTATGAAACCAACATTCCTGAAGTAATTGCACACACAACATCAGAATTAATCTAAACTAACTATTCATAAATCCACAGTTTTTCCTCAAAATAGTGCATATTTCATGAGTAGAAAAAATATGAGAATAATAGTAACTAACAAGACTTGTTCCATATTATTTGTATATTTTAATTTTTAATTTATGAACTTTGATTTTATTTTTATCACTTAATTATTCACTAATTCAATAAATGAGAAGTGCTAAAATTTTGGATATATTTTAAGATAAGACTTACAGAATTTTATATTATTTTATATTATTTTATATAGACTATAAGAGAAAGGAGTGGAGTGTAAATACAAGGTATTTAGCTTGAGATAATGGAAAAATGAGATGTTATTACTGAGATGTGGAAAACTAAAAAAAAACACATTAGGGATTAATCAGATTTTTTTTAGACAACTTACTAAACAGTATAGTGTAAATGTTGAATAGGCATTTGGAATAGTGAAAGCTAGAGATTTAAATTTGGAGTCATCAGTGTATAGATTTGATTTGATTTGATTTGATTTGATTTGATTTGATTTGATTTTTGTGTCTAATTATTTTTTGTATTTTATTTAGTTTAGTATTGATTCATTTTGTATATCTTTATTATTTTCTATAATGGCAAATAATCTTGCTTTTTATTTATAGTCATGATATATTTCCTTTTAAAACATAAAGCAAGAAGAGTGAGATGATTTTTAAAAATGAATTAATTGTGAAAATGCAGATATGGCAAAAAATCAAGATAGTGATTTTCTAGTCAGACTGGTTTCTCTCACTAGTCAGTAGAATGTATGTGTCTGTTAAAATGGCCCTGCTGTGAATATCAAATGCTGACCAATAAAATAGCCTAAATTATAATGCGATCAATGATTTACAGAACATAAAATTCAGAGATATGTGCTTCCAGAGTTGGTTCAGTTCTTCAATGAAGTATGCTCTTAACATTTTTTATCATCCTCAGCTTGTAGGCTGTTGTCATTCACTGTGTCAGCTTAAGGTCCAAACATGGCTTCTTTAGCTACCTACATCGTACTTTTAGCAAATATTCTCAAAAACAGAAAAGAAAACAAAAGAGGGCTCTTTTCATAAGCCTTTCCTGATGGGTTTTTCTCCTATGGTCAGGATGGGAAATATTTTTCAGAAGCCTTTTGTTGGCATCACATGTCTGTGCCAGGAACCAAGGACAAAGACCAAATATCTATTTTTATTATACCACAGCGATTTTGAATTTTTGACATTGGTATGAAAAATGTAAGGTATGCTTATAAATTTTTTTCTTAAAAGTGGCTTTGTCTACATTTTATTCATAAACTTATTAGAGACAGAACACTCTAATAATATTATTTTTCTGAAAGAGTTATTCTATATTTCTAACCCCTAAAAAGGTGTTAAAAAATTGAGTCTAATTTTCTATTGTGAATATGCAACTATGGATATAGCTACATAATGAAAATTTAATAAAATCTTATGAAAATGAGAACATTTATTACTGTAATTTATTTGTCTCCAAATTCTTCATAAGGTAGGTCTCATTCTAGGTTTTGAATTGTGTTTATTTATATAATTTAAAAATTAATAGAAAATCATAATAGTTATGTTTTTGAGATAATTTTTTTCAAAACTTACTCTCTTTTACCTTTTTTTTCATTTTTTAAAGGTAATTGCTATTTATTTTTCTTGGACTTTAAACCTTTGAATAAAGTTCAAAGCAGATACATATATTTAGTAATATCTCGTTTAATCCTTTTTTGGAAAATTAACTATTACACACCATGAGTGAAACTTATAAATATTACCCTAAAATGATTTTATTCACATTTAACATTTATTTTAATGTAGTTTCAACTCATAAACAATTACACAAGGAATGAGTAGATTTGGAACTTTTAAATGTAAATAAAGACATTTGAATCACTTTTGAATTATTTTACTGGCAGATTGTTTTTTTGGATACATAAGCTGTTTTTACCCAATGGTTATTTAAAATAATAATTCTTCAAAGTCTTAAATAGAAATATTAATATTTTCAAAGGTTGAATGGAATACACATGAAACCCCATAGATATAATATTGTGACTTCAAAGAGTTTGGCTTGGTTACTATAATCAGAACCAACTAGAAATACAATTTTCACTAACATAGCTCTGTTTAAAATGATACAAATTAATTCAAAAATAAGTTTTTATTTAGTACAATGATTATACATTTATATTTTTTTGAAAATTGACAAAAACTTACTAATTTAAATAATTTGTTGTGAGAAACTTTAAATAATATTGGGTTAAAAGACTTTTAGCCTTGAAATCCTAATCAACTCAAGTTTCAAATGCTTCTTGGAGATATTTAAAGTAAAAATTAATGGTAATGTTAAGTGAAATATTTTATTGTAATTTTAGTCATATATTGTAAGTAAAAATTTAGTCATAGGTTCTGAAATAAAAGGTAGATACTTCCTGGTTCTACCCCTAAATCAACTGTAATTGTTGCACTTGATGAAACATCAATTTGAGATTTTATGTGTTGTGTCTATCTAAAATTATGTGCAAAATAAAAAAGAAAAATAGTTAATCTAATTAAGTTTTATCATATACTAGGCACAATTTGAAGTCCTTTACATTTGCAAACTCTTTGCAGTAACCCTTGGAGATTTCTAGCAGGTAATTAACTCATCTAAAGACCTAACAGCTAGTTAGTGTCAGAACTAGGATTCTAACAGGCAGTCTGACTTCAGAGTCCATTTTCTTAACCATTACTCCTTGTCGTATCACATTGCACATCTATAAATAGATTAAATTGTATTTAATTTTAAAATATATGATTTTCTAGTTTCATTTCTTTGTCGTGGATTTCTAATTTTCCCAGCATCATTTATTGAAGAGGGTCTTTTTTTCTCTATTGTATACTTTTGTATTCCTTTGTCAAAAACTATTTGCCCATATATATGTGGGTTTATTTCTGGGCTCTTGATTCTGTTCCACCATGTACCAAAATTAACTCAAAGTGGATCAAAGATCTAAACATAAGACATGAAACAATAAATTGCATAGAAGAAAACATAGATAATAAACTCATGGACCTTGGTTTTAGAGAAAATTTTATGGATTTGACCTCAAAGGCAAGGTAAGTAAAAGCAACAATGAACGAATGAGATTACATCAAGCTAAAAAGCTTCTGAACAGCAAAAAAAACCCTCCACAAAACAGAGAGGCAACCAGCTGAATGGGAGAAAATATTTGCAAGCAATACCTCCATTAAGGGGCTAATATCCAGAATATATTAAGAACTCATACAACTCAACAACAAAAGAAAAACAAACAATCCACTTAAAAAATGGGCAGAGGACCTAAGCAAATACTTCTCCCAAAAAGACATAAAAAATGGCCAACAGACATATGAAAAGATGTTCAAGTTCACTAGATATTGGAGAAATGTTAATCAAAACCACAGTGAGATACCACCTCACAACTGTAAGAATGGCTCTTATCAACAAGACAAGTAATAAATGTTAGAGAGTTTGTGGAGAAAAAGGAACCCTCATACACTGCTGGTGAGAATGTAAATTGGTACAGCCACTATGGAAAACAGTATGGAGTTTCCTCAAAAAATTAAGAATAGAGTTATTCTATGACTCTGCAATCCCTCTTCTAGGCATCTACCCAAAATATTTGAAAACATTTATTATAAATATATACAATGGACTGTTATTCAGTCATAAGAAGAGATGAAATACTGCCATTTGTGACAATATGGGTGGATCTTGAGATAATCATGCTAAATGAAATGTCAGCAGAAACGGTTGAGGTCCATATGATTTCAGTCATGTGGGATATAAAACTGAAAGCAACAAATCATAGACAGACAACAATTCAGTGGTTACTCGAGGGAAAAGGGTGAAGGGAGGGGTAGATAAGGATAAAGGGAGTCTAATATATGGTGACAAAAGGAGAGTTGACTGGGTGGTGAACATACAATGCAGTATACAGATGGCATATTGAATTGTACAATTGAAACCTATATAATTTTATTAACCAATGTCATTTCAATAAATTTAATTAAAAATAAAATAATATATATATATGATTGTCTTTTTAGTAAACATCATTTTAGATTGAGAACATGTTTATGAAGCCTTAAATCCAAATAATTGGATTACATGATCACTAAGGGCCCAATCTTTAAAACCCTATGATTATTTTAATACTTTAAATTATGAACTATAAAATCAAGCTAGCAAAGTGCAATTGTCAGGAGTCTTAATATCACAGCAGTCTTGTCAGGATTAGAGATAGGGATTTCAGAGTTACTAAGTATGTAGAGTGAATTACTAAATGAAACCTCCCGAGAAGAATGTTGTTCTGTTAGTGGTGACTTGTAAAGTACAGTCAGTGAGTTAAATATAAAAACATGTCATGCAAGCCAAGAAAATAAAGGAATAGATGCTTATAAAATATTGCTGAGTGGTCAAATGTGATAAGATGAAAAACATTAAAAATGTATTTGGCAATGACAGGTGCATTGTGGAGTTATGGGGAAAGTTTCCCTAAATTGAGTAGCTTTTAAGAAAACAAGAGCGAGCAAATATAGAATACAAGTATAGAAAACTATCGACAAATTTTTTAGTAAAGAATAACATACAGGATACTTGGAGAATCTCTGGGATCTAGGAAGAAGTTTTGTTTGTTTTTTTAAGGTAGGGAATACTAAAATATTTTGCTGATGAGAATGAGCCAATAGGGAGAGAGATAGTAATGAAGCAGGAGAGAGGACAATCATTGCATCAGTACACACAGTTCATGAGAAGCATTAGGATGAGTGGATATGTTGGCTTTATAAGAACAGGCATTTGTTTTATTATAATAGGAGGGAAAATAGAGCGTGTGAGTACTGTTGAAGGTAGTTGATTTGTGTTAGAAAGATGAGAACATTTCTGCCACTATTCTTACTTGAGTACTTCCAGAAATGGACTCTGAAACAAGGATTTAGTACAATTTATTAAGGGATTGTTTTCAGAAGATATTAGTAAGAAAGTAAGGGGGAGCAACAGGTAAGAAAAAGGAGGGTACAAGGTTGTGATTTTGTATGAAATCAAAGACTAACTGATCCCAAAGGGAGTTCTATAAATTGCACTTTGGAGCTGTCAACCCTTGAGGCAAAGGAGTTGGGACTGTGTAACTCCACATCTGTTAGTAATTGACTGCAGCCTTGCTTGGGAGTGGAAGTAAAACTTAAACTCCCAAGTACTTCTTTCTGCATTGGCACAGTAGCACCAGTGCCCAAGGACAATCATCTATAGGTCACAGGGACAAACCTTTAGTAGCTAAGCATTCAGCAGCTGGAAAAATAGCTTCAGGAGCTGTACAAAGGATTGTGAGATCTTAACAGTGCCCTAATGCATTTGCAACTGTCAGATTGTTTCTGATTTTTTAAGGAAATAGAAAGCAATATTCAGTTGAAGGGTTTGAGATGAGGAGGAAGTTTAGGATTGAAGGAAGATGCAAAATATTCCTTATAGAGAATGGGAAAGCATATGTGCTACAGAAGTGGAGTTGGCTTGTCAGCCATTACTAAGTGCCATTAGAGATTTGTTTTCATGAATTTAGAATGTTTTCAGTAATCATGGTCATGTAGTATTATTCCAGCAATGTTCACATATTCAGGGTTGAGATTCGTTTTCAAATCATTAAAGAAAAAAATGTATGTAAGAAAGTAAGAAGCCATATGATCTGGGCTGGCCAAGGAGTGAAGTATGAATTTGAAGGGGATGATGTATAGTGAAAACTAGAGAGACAGAAGTACAGAAGGTTTAGAGATGTTAGTAGATAACAAAAATTAGAAAGAATAAAGGATGGTATCAAAATTTTGATGGCACAAACCTCAAAAGAGCTGGGTTTTTGACAAAGGGTAAATCGTGGTTCGGCAGTGATACTTCTGTTGCCTGAAGGTTGTGAGAGAACCAGTACTAGAATTTCTGTAATCATCATGGAAAGCACTGTCAGCAAGGGAAAATTTTACTTAGAGTGTGAAGGTGGCAGAATCACGCAGGGATAAAGTTTAGGATACAGGAGAATTTGTTGATATTGGACTATGAGTTCAAAGGACAGGATGGAATTTTTAGGGAAGAAAAAAAATGGTGGAAAGTTGGATTGGATAACCATTTTAGTTGTCTAAATTCATTATTTCCTATCTTCTCACAGTCAATTACCATATTAGTCAATAGAGTCCTACCTACTAGCTATGGAAAAGTTCCCTAGATGAGTGACAATACTACTTACATTCTACCTTAGATACATACATGTTCTCCCTAAATTCTAGAAAATAACAAGACACATAAATCTTAAAAATCACAACTCAGGCTATTTAACTATATACTGATTCATAAACAGAAACTAAAATATACTGTAATTGAAGGTAATAAATTGATAATCACTGATTGTTAAAATCATCATAAAGGTTATAGACTACTCATATGGACTGAAAAACTTACCAACATACTCTGGGTACATATCAGTTTCCTCTAATTCAAAAGGAATACTTCACTTAAGTAAAACAACAATATGGTAACACGTTTTGAACCAGCTTTTCTCATTCTTCTGTTTTCTTAGGAGTGCTTTCTAACAGTAGTATTTGTTCTAAAATATTTTTTTTTTATCTCACATAAAAATTGATGAAAGCGTAAGTCATAGTTACTTAAATAAAAGACTATGTATTAAATTACTGGATTTATAATTAAAATATGCAGACAGTATAGCGGAATTTTAAGTGTCTTTAGCTGCTCAGTTCACACTTGAAAATTTCCTAATCTATATTTTTCTTGGCTGAGTCCAAATTGTTGTTGGATTTTTCCACTACATACAATTATAAATTTTTTAAATGTCTGTCATCAAAGCCCCTGGCACTTTATAAATGTGCTATTTGAGCATGCATTCTAGAATAATCTGGAATGTTGTCTGTGGAAGTAGATATTTTATATCAGACACTTTAACATGCTAATACAAAATCCTCTCAGTTCCAGAACCAAGATTGATAGTCTCAGGTTATAATTTAAAACTTTTTAATTATGAGATTAAGAAAACAAGCCATGAGCATAAAAATTTTAAATCTATCAGTAAAAATATTGGCATAACTGGATATTAATATTTAACATATACCAAGATATAAGTCAAAAAATGGCACTTTTTTGTAATAGTTATTGTCATTGCAGTTCTCTGGTTTTTCTGCCTTCTTTGAATTTACCACACCTTGTTCAATAAACTGTAGAATGATTTCTAAAATTGATAGATCTCCCATTCAGTAACTTTCATAATGTAATGTAATGAAACAGCAAATATGTAACATCTCAGTAGATCCGTTAATAGGACCCCTCTTACTAAAATGATTATGCCCATTTGTTTCTACTAGATTTTCTCTTTTTAAAAAATGTTTTATTTTATTTTTCATTTTTTTTCCTGTTAGCCTTTCTGTGCTTTTTTTTTTTTTTTCTTTACCTGACAATACACAATATAAGTGCTTTTTCTATTACGTATATCTTCCCTAGCCTGTCATGTCTCTGTTAACTGTGCATTTGTTACAGGGAAAGTTATAAATTTAAATCACCATTTTTTTCCTCTGTGGTATATGCTTTTGAGGTCTTTTAACAGAAATCCTTTTAAACTGAGTAGGAATATATTTTTTTCCTTGATTTCCTTTTGTTTCCTACATTTATTTTGTCTTGTAGTTTTACAATTCACTTTAATGTCTTTGGAGAATATTTTGTTTTCTTTATATAATAAGCCAAATTTCAACATCATTTGCTAAATAACTCATCTTTTTTCCTCCATAATTGTGCTGCCACACTATCTTATCTGTTTCTGTGCTCTCTCTTCTGTTCCATGGACATACAATTTCTTACTCTACTATTAATTACCACATTACCAGAACATGTTTAATATCTGGTAGAGTGAGTCTATCCATTTTGATCATCTCTTTCAAAATTACTCATGGATTTTTACTATTCTTTCACATAAATTTCAGAATCAGTTGATAAAGTTCTTCTAATATATTTCTTATCATTTTGAGATAAATCTTAAGTAATCATGATATTTATGTACCATTGGATTTTGCTATTTAACAGTTTATCTAGGATATTTATATAAGTTCTCAAGTAAATTAATCTAACTTATTTTTCATTCTCTTAAACTATCTTTACCTAGTAAGTTATAGTAGTCACATAAAATGTTTTTCTTCTTTTCTGTTTAGACCTACCCTATATGAGAAAAGAATTATTGTTACTTAAATATTAGATAGCACTTATTTGTAATATGTTTTGGGGCTGGAGACTATTTTGGAGATGTAGCAACAGATGGATATGTGTGTATATTCTATTAGTTACTGATTCTTAATTTAATTTCATTATCATCAGGGAATATATTCTGATCGATGTTGATTCTTAGTACTTTATTGAGGCTACCCTTTGACTTAAAATGTGATTGATTTAAGATTTGCTATTTTGCTACTTAGAGCTTTTATAAATCTACAAAATTTGGTTTATTTATTATATTGCTTAAATTTTTATAACATTTACTAATTTTTTTCTCATTACCATAATTCTCAGAAGATTATATTTAAATTCCTAGTAACAAATTTAATTGGGAACAATAATATCTCGTAGGGCTTCTGTATTAAAAGCAGGCTTGAAATAGAGATCTTAGGTCATTAATTAGGCCTACCCACTGTCCATATAACAACTAGCTTTTGAGCACTATCTATGCAGGGTGACTTCAAATTCTTGGCTGGATAATTACAGTGGACTTTCACTGTTCCATATGACGAATTCAAGAAATCATAGTGCTCTTCAATAGCTCTTACTAATTGATAACTTAGGAGTCATAGGTTATTCTTTTCTTGGTTCTATTTAACTCTAAAAAGATCCTAGTGAGATTTTTTATTTATTGTGGAGGTGAGTAAACTAAGGCTTATGAAGGTTAAATTACTTGTACAAAATTAAGTAAAACCTGTCTGCGTCTTAATGTTTCATTGCCTCACTTGGTTCCATTTATTGGAATTTTTAGTAAGTACAGATGTGTTTTAAATACCCAGTCATGCATTTTTTATGTTTTAGTTATTCTTACAACCAGTTTATTAAAAAGTGTTTATTTACAGATTGGGAATGATGAATGTTTCTGTTGCAAGTTGTTGAAACAAGAGGTGATGATACCATATGGCATGAGAAAGAGTATAACAGCAATTCAACTTGTCAAAACATATTTGGCAAGAATACCAAAAAGTTATTAATTTCCTAGCTTATTTTTCTTACCCTAAAAGTTTGTGTATCTTCTGACTTAAAAAAGAAATTCCGAAAGAATGCAATATATTCTTTAATGTACTTCATCTCCTTGCATTTTATCAGCCCTATAGTCACATGTTCTAAAGAGTCACATGTTCTAAGACTCCGTGTTAAGTCTTAAAAATATTGGACTGCCTATAGTGAGTCAGGAAACATTGTGATATTAATTATAAGCATCAATAAGTAAAAGATGTCAAATTGTTGCTAATATTTTATGGATCTTGAAATATTACTGACTAAAGCTACAGTTTAGATTGATTATAAGATAAAAATTATTGAAAAAAATACACTACTTTATATAACTACCTTGTCAATTATTTTATCTTTTCTATTCAAGATTTCAAATTTTCAAAACTAGAAAAAAATGTTCAATTTTAGATTATATATCTCTTAATAAATTTTAATGAACATCTCCCATATGATTTTATGTCTTTTATTCATTATGTTATAGTCAAATGATTATATTCGGTGAAATATTGAAGTAACTTAGTGGACTTTTCAACTCTGAGGATACATATATTTATGACTTAAATTTAGATTTCTCATGTAATCCAGAGAAATCTAGGTTTCAGTTTTAATGTTCATTAGAATTGTGTATATACCCCATTTCAATTGAGAATATAAAAGTTTATAGCATTTACTAAGCCTAAAAGTCTGTAAACTGAGGCTTTTAAAATGTAAATATTAAAGATCATATCTGAAAGAAGCAGTGACTTGCTCTTTCTCTTCAGATTTCTATTTAATATATGAATTTCCAAAACACTTAAAAGGAAACCTAATGTAGCATTGTGTTTGTATTTTTTCCTATAGCCTTTTTTTGAGGTCATAAAGTCAATATACAACATAAGTGTAATAACAAATATTTATATAGTACTTTCGTGTATTAAATTTTTGCATATTTGCACACTTTTGTGTATTAGATAAAAGTGTCAAGCCGTTTCATATAATGCATAAAATAGCCCTAGGAAGAAAGTTTGTGTTTATCCCCACTTCACAAATGAGGAATGTGAGGCTCAGAGAGGTTAAATAATTAGCCCAAAGTTACAAAGTTAGTAAAGTGCTCAGCTGGCATTCAAACTCAGGTAGGCTCATTCAAAAGTCCATATATTCAGTCACTATGGTAGACTACTTTTCATATATTTATATTAATAAGTAATCATACAGTGGTATTGTTTGTTTGTAACATAAGGTTCCAAATTTTATATCTATTTGCATCAAACCTACCAATTCATTTTTATAATAGATGGAGATACAAAATTATAATGTTTGTAGCTGTCTCTGTGTACTATAATAATTCATCATTCATTCTCATAATTAATACACTTAATTTTTTCATATATAAATTAGTTCTTTAACCATATTATATTGAGGTATAAAAATTCACACAACATTTTTGAATTGTGGAGATAATATAATTAAAGTTTTATCTGTCATTGATTTAATATTTATTTATCCTGATTTATTATATTCAATTCTGCCTAATTTCAGGCTTACCCAATTCATCGGTGGTGTGAAATCTGTGATTAAAATTTAATATTGGTTTGTGCTCTCAAATCTGTAGTATTATTATAAGTATATTGAGGCATGGGAATGAAAGTGTTTATGATATATTTTAAGCCATTTATTTTATTTACTTGGTTCATTTCATTCTCTTAATGAATTTCATATGAACAAAATGTAGTAATACAGCTTTTATTTAATAGTAATAAAATATTTAATAGTAATAAAATTCAGAGTAATATTTAATAGTAATAAAATTCAGAGTTGAAATATAATCATATTCTCCACTGTTCATCATTTTTACATTTATGTTATATGACTTTATTTTTCTCAAAATTTTTAATACTTTAACACTTAGTGATTTAAATATATGACCATAATGAAACATTCATATTTTAGTTAGAAATATTGAATTACATTCTAAATGACTTTTCCTTTTAATCTTCTCATAGTGGTTAAAAGAGAGAGAGAGAATGTAAAATAATAATGTAGTTTTAGGATGGTATAGTTCCACTAATATAAAATACATTAGAAATGTAAAGCAGTCAGGATTTCTTTCATAAGTGTTCCTCAGTGAGGTGTAAACACAAAATGTTTTGATTTTTCTCTGATCATACTCTTTTAGCTATGCTCTCTTAGATATTTCTTAACCACTGGATAGCAGATTTCTTAACGTTACCCTAGATGTTGATACTTTGCCAGTCTATTCTGGTTAGTAAATGCCTGACCAATTTAAAGCTCCAATAACATATCCCATTTCAAACATTCTTCCTCTACTGCCTGCTAAAATTTGTGACTGGAGGATTCATATAAGTAAAGATGTCTCTTTCCTCTTTTCACTATTTCTTATGTTCTGTGAATATTGCAGTCCTAAAGGGCCTTGTCTGTACTCTTCTAGTCTGAAAGACTGGGACGACCCCGGGGACTGGTAATGTGGCAAAGCAGTGTCTCAGAGATCATTTTGAAGTAAGGTCTATTAGTTTGAGTTGCTGCTGGCTCCTTTTAGAATATGGCCGACTAAATCCTCTTAGTCCTCAATTTGGGAGCCTCCTCGTTGATTGAGAGGCAAAAAGGAAACCTGCTCAACATACAGATGCAAAAGTATTTATCACCTTTTTTCCTTCTATGAGGAATAAAGAATAATTTTATCTTGAGACACTCACCCATATTACTTTTATCATTCCTACAGTAACCCAAACCAGATTCATAATTAGTTTTATATCAGAAAAAGTAAATTCAGCTGCATAGTGAACCTGGAAATATTGGGATACTAATCAGGGTATATATCATGATAGCTCTTTTTCTCACTATTAAATATACAGTTCACTCACTAAACCAATTAGCTAATTCCTGAACAATTTCAGAGGATCTCAGAATGTATTAATCTTGAAATTGATGGAATCAACAATTCTGCCTGAGTCATTCCTTTTCTTTACCTGTTGTGACTTATCCATTACCAGACCTTTTGGCCTGAGGATTAAATACTCAAATATGCCTCCCATAACTGGGATACTAGAGAGCTCACAGGATGGGAGTCCAAAAAGGAACCCCGGACCTGGAGTTCAGATGACTAGGTTCTTGTCTCATGCTGAGAGAAAGAATTCAAGGGCACAACAAACAACAAGCAGGAAAGTGCAAGTTTTATTAAAGTAAAAATACACCCTTAAAAGAGAAGTATGGGCAACTCAGAGAGAGTGAGTTTACCTTGAGCTGTCTGAATTACGGAGCCTTTTTTTTTTTTCCTGGGGGTAGGGGTATCCCAAGGCTATCCATCCTGCTTCCTGGTCTTAGCTTGTTTCTCAGGTGGAGTCTTCTGCTTGGAATCAAAACAGGGAGATGGCTGAATAAGGGACAAGGGATAAGTTCCAGAGCCACAGGGAGAGAGCTGAGTAAAGAATTGAGGAAAAATTCCAAAGCCGCATCCTGGAAGGGAGGAGCACTTTCTTAGGCTAACTATCCTGCCTCAACTCCATTTTCCTGCACACCAAATTCTACCCATCCCACTATTTAAGAAAATTATATACTATCTTAATATAATAGAAGGGACATATCATAGGGAAAATTTTAAACTATTTAAAGAATTTATCTCCTTTATATTAAATTTTAGATAAATTTTAGGTAAAAACAATATTTTATTTTGAACTCTTGAAGTCAGAGAAAGCATATCTCATAACTAACGGGATTTTTTCCATTCATCATTTGTCTATACTGATATACTATGAGTCTTTACATTATAGCAGTAATTTATAAGTTAATATTTTCGTTAAAAAATCTATTTTCTTTAAGATGTATTTTGAGCTACTCTCCAATGGAGCTAGATGTTAATAGCCATTTTTTTCTGCTTTTGAATTGTTATAGAATATATAAATATATGTTTTTTTTTATCATCTATGTAGAAACCCATAAAAATTTCAATTTTGATTCTAATGATCGCTTTAAAAATATTTATGGCATTACTATTTAAATAAAGTTATTTTATATTAGTAAGAATAAAATAATAAATGACAAAAGAAAATATATTTGCTAAAGGGGGGTCTTTCTTATATGTTCTTTGACAATTTTATAAGCAAGTTATTTTCAACAAATCACCACTTATAAATTATAAGATAACATGTAAGTTCTTGTTAACATCTGCAAAGAGCATCTCAGGCCTTTATGTCAATATTTTCATAAAACCTTCAAAATAGCTGTGGTAAAGTTGGTTTAGTCATCAACCTGGAATGAGATTTTTGTTTATATAGACTTGCATTGGTAAATCAGAATGAAAATTATGTAGTATTAGAAACTAGTTTCATAAATGTGTTTTTTAGAATTAAAAAATAAATAAATAAATAAAGCATGTATACCTCTGCCAGCATAACTGATGGCTGATTTAATTTGGATTTGGTGGAGAGACATTACAAAACTAGAGTCTCTAAGCCAATAGACTGTCTCACAAAATGATAGAAGGCAATGACGTTATAGGTAATCTTTAGTGATGTTTAGATTTTGAACCATTGTATATTAATTATGTCATTCTGGGAATTAAATTAATTAATAGTTCTTTGTCCATTAGCATGAATTTCTATATTGAATATGAACTCGGAATTTGTATAGCTCAAAGATAAAATTAAGTGCTCTATTAATTATTGCACAGGCTAAGCCACTGTGAAAAATCCTCTAAAATATAGTGGCTTAAACTTATTATGTAAGAATCTGAAAGTAGGTAGTCTAAATCTAATAAGGCAGTTTCATCTCAGTTAACAGCTTTAATTTATGGGGTCTGAGGTTCTACTGTCACTTTATCCTAGCAAAAGGAGGGAAAGATTGTCAAGGGAAGCCCAATTCCAATCCTATAATTGGCAAGACCCAGAAATGTCACAACTGACTTGTGGTCGTATCCCAGTGGACACTAAACACATGGCTATAGTCAATTGTAAGTGAAGGTGGAATTACAGCCTTTGTTATTGAGTGGCACAACTGGCTGGACCCCACAATTGCCAAAAAAAACTGCTGAATTGCACCCTAATATCTCTCTTTTGGATATTTTGCATTAAAGTCAAAACATCTCACTTCAGCAGTTATTGTGCAAGTATTTTATTCTGTGAAATATTTAGATAGCTTAATATAATTTTGTAGAGCATTCTTTCATGTATTCCTATATGTTAACCTCCATAACTTTTTTCACTTGACATTGTACTATAGAAATTAAAGTAGACTCATTCCAGTCATGAACTTGGCATCACAAATGGAATATACTGATGCAGTGGAAATGCATATAATGCAATTCATATCATATTATCATGTAATATAACTTTTTAGTATTAATATAAGTACAGGCACAGTTTATAACTGTTTAACATGATCAGTTCTTAGAAACATTTCTCTCTTTATCTTTCATATCCATAGTGTTATTTAATTAGAATTCCATTTTCTTTCTTATAATTCTCTTTTTGAATGTCCTAGTCCAGCACTGTTTAATAGAGCTTCCTGTGAAGACAGAAATGTTCTAGAACTACACTGCCCAATATGGCAGTTTTGGAAGCTTTTTAGGACTTATAAAGTGAACAGTGTGACTAAGGAATTAAATTTTAAACTTTATTTTATTTTAATAAATTTAACTTTAAATTAATTCACGTGGCCTATAGTCGCCATATTAAACAGCACAGCCACTCCCTGCTCCATCTACAAACTTATTTCAACCACATCTATTCTACTGCATAATATTACTCCTGAAACATACTCAAATGAATTTAGCTAATCAACATTTATTATTTGGTGTTTTATTCTTTGAGGGAGAAATACTGTATTTTCAGTGTGACTTTAGCTTTAAATACATAAACACTATATAATATTTACTGAACACAATATGTGTCAGGCACTGTTCTGAGCACTGTATATGTAATATATCATTATCACAAGAAACTTACATTATAATTATCACCATTTTATTGATGCAAAAACTGACACAACCACAGGTTAATTAATTTTGCCTAGATCAAGTAGCTAGTAAATAGCTGAGCTAGAACGTAAACCCCAGGTAAACTGGCTTCAAATCTTAGGCTCTCACTCCATTCTTTACTCTTTCATCATTCTGGAAAGTGAGGTTTTCATCAGTAGTTCTCTTATTCAAAATGCATCACAGTTGGGGCCTTTCTAAAAGCTTTAGATATGCATAATATCAGAAACTATTGCCTCTGACAAGAGGTAAGAGAAAAGAGCAGACAATTTCTTTTCCTTTTCTGCCCTATCATAATTCACTGAGCAACAGCTATGTTTGTAAAAAGATTATCTAAAATGTTCCCTAACTTGTCTTTACTAATTTGGCACTGGGATCTTATTTTATCAGAATGATACTAAATAATACTAAATAAGTAAATATAAGTGATAATGAACAGGTGTTGTATGTTTGTTTCTATTACTACAAAAAGATTATTCATTTTTTTTTTCTCGGTAAACTAACGGAAAAGAATTCTAATATAGTCAGGATCAATTATTTTCAAAGGGCTATAATGTTCAGATTTAACTCAGGTTAATCATCTGCAAGTTAAAATTACTTAGAAGCATACTGTCCATAATTAAGTAATCTTACCTACTAATATTACAGAATAAGGATATCTTTAGATGACATGAAATCTGTCATTTTAAGCATGCCCCCAGGCCTTTTTCAGATTGCTCATGATTTCTCATTCTCTAGAGAAATGCGATCTCTAAGAAATAAATGTCTCTGTCAAGTCACAAGTAATATGAGCACATGATGAAAAAATGGGATGCTTTAGTCTCATAAGGGATATTGCAGTTTTGTAAAATTGACTTTATTCTTTGTTATTTAAGTTCTCATGATCATTTTAAGATTTACCTTCTAGATATAAAGGGAAAGTTATAATGCCTTTTAAGGATTTTAGGGAGGTGGGTGACAGAGGCCTTTGGGGACCAGGAGAATATTTTTCATATGAATTTCTTTGTCATAAAATGCTAATGTTGGTGTTCTTGTCTTTATGTCTATGCATTCTTTAGCTATGAGGATAACAGACCCTTCATCAAGTAAGAATGACCTGAATGGCTGATAAATTTCATTTATCAGTGTGGTCCCATGAAACAGCTATCAGATCAGTACTGAAAAATCATTAGAGCTTCTGTCATTCACATTGAGGCAGAAGAGCAAACTGTGCAGGAAAATAATCAGGCACACAACTTCTATGCAGAATAAATATGCTGCAGGTGTACTGCCAAAGAAATTCTGCTTCACTTCTTTAATTGGATATCATCTGATTTCAGTGCCACAGTTAATAGCAGCTTCATGTGGTACAGACTTGTTTCGCTTTTAGTAGCTTTCTCCTTTCATTGTGATGTGTTCCTCTGTGCTGCATAGTCTTCATTTCTGTTGTTTGTTTGGACATCATTCATCTAAAATTATTTTGTAATTTAGTAGTTTATCTTAAAAATGATCTATGGTTATGAAACTGCCCAATTGCAATTGATATTAATGAACTTCTTTATTAAATTTCCGAAAAGAAAAATATACCTCCTTAAAAAATTAAATTTTACAAATGCAAAATTATATTTCAATTTGATATATATCACTTGATCAATGATCTAATTGTTTATGAATATATTTTTTAAATTTCTGAAGCAAAGCTACAAGTCTGTACTAATCAAATAAAAATAAACATAGATGTTAATATTTGAGCTTTTTTTCTTTGAACATTTTAAAGTTACATGTACTGCAACAATAAACGTAAAAATTGGCAACCTAATGGGTGACCTTGCTTTAGACTTTCAGTTTGTTCTTCTGGTGAAGAGTCCTTTGCTTTCATTTTTTTTTCCAATGCCATTTCACTTATTTCTTCATTTTCTTGCATATATATATATATATAGGCTCATTGATTTTTTTTTTAAGAAATTGGGCTCACTGATATTTTATATTATTAATTCTTGGGCCCATAATATGTTTTCTAGTGGGTAATAGCTGAGTTGAGTATTGTATCCTATCATTTTATTTCTAAGTCTAAATAGCAATTTATTTAATGGCAATTCTTTCCATTTTTCCCTTTTCCAATGTCTAAGAAGCTGAGGGCTTTACTTTGAAACTTCACATATTTCTGAATTTAAATTGTAGAAGAAACTATGGACATCTAAGATGTTTTCAAAATCATATAAGCAAGCATGCCACATACAATGGCAAGCCTCCTTTAGGTACTCTTCATTCAAAAATGTTGATGTTTTAAATGAAACATGTTAATTTTAGTGGATATTCAACTCTGAAATATAGTGTTACTATTTAAAGGAAATCATACATATTTGAGATTAATTTTAATAAGATTTTAATAATAATTGACTACTTTGAGACTATATCTTTCTTAAGATATAGTTCTCTTTGAAAACTTTTATAAAACCCAGCTTTAGATTATGGTGAACATATGTGATTTTTTCCCTCTATTTTGCAAAGTTTCAGTCCCTATAAATATTTCTTACTTAGTGTAAGTAGAGGATAATAGTCTGATGAAAAGAAATATTAATTTATCCTGTTCAAGAAAGGTGTGCTGTGAAAGGAAAGAGTGGGTTCATGAGTATATAGAGATCTAGACTGGTTTGGTCCTATTGTCTTCTCTACTTAGAGAGGAGTTGACAAGGATTCCATTTTCAATTATTGGATTCCAGTCTATTGGAAAGATTCATTCTATGTTGATATAAATACATAACATATAACCATAAATATATGGACTTTTGTCACCTGCTTATTACTATTAAGATTGGCAGCTTAGAGAAAAGTAGGGAAATGGAGACTGAGAATTTGTCTTCCATACTAGACTACTTCATTCATACCACTCCATCCCCATTTTCAGCTTCATTTTTTCCTTGAGTTTACAGATACTTCCAAGAGATGAAGATGCCTTGAGCCTTTAAGCTTCTGTTCAACAAAGCTGCCAAGTGCCTGATTTCCAAAATCTAATCTATTGTAACAAAGAAGACAGCAATCCAAAGGCTGAAAGAAATATCAGAGTGGAACTATTTTTTCTCATACACTATATCCCACACTTGTTCTATATAACTATAGAATCAGACAAATAGAACTTTTAAAATCCAAAAATGTATTCCATATACTGATTCCTTCTAATAAGAATTCTGTTTTTGTCAGTAAACACAAAAAATTTATAGAAGAGGAAATAAGGAAAAATGGGGTAAAGGTGTATCAGATGAAGCATTAGGAGAAAGTCCAATCAAACAAATTTTGTACCAGTGAAACCAGTGGAGACTAATATAGTTTATAGACATTTTTCTTTCTTGCCATTACCATAATTACATCTCCATGTCATTTGCATATGTGCAACAACTACATGAATAATTTAATAGTACAATTGTGCTTTTGCTTAACTGAATTTCTGTGTTCACAACATTTTCATGTATATCTCCTGAAGCTTGAAAATTTGTAGTCCCATTAAAATCCTAAAGTTCTTATGCCACCTGTCTTACATTTTCTGTCAATAAAACTTACTGTAACATTTTTTCAGTGTCAGTTTTGTTGATATGAATTGATTGTGTTAATTAAAGACTGATTATTTGAAACCCCTTAATTTTTTCTTCTCTCTGCAGGTCATGGGTTATAGGTGCAATAGCTCTTCTCTGCCTCTTAGGATTGACCTGGGCCTTTGGACTCATGTATATTAATGAAAGCACTGTCATCATGGCGTATCTCTTCACCATTTTCAATTCTCTACAGGGGATGTTTATATTCATTTTCCATTGTGTCCTACAAAAGAAGGTAAGCCAGAATTCTCTATTCGGGAATAAATGGCATACATCTAATGATAGCAAAGGAATCATAACAAAATTATTCTTGATATGTTGGTCTCTAAGAAATAATACTTCACTGATTTGACTTTTAAAATAGTAAAGACAAAATAGACACAAAATAAAAGCATAATAGTTGGTAAATGTGTTTAACAGAAAAAAATCAAAACATTTTTTGATTTGGACAGTGTACAAAAATTATATTCTTGAAGATTTCAACTTTTTTTAATATTTAATATTTAGTCTTTAATATTTTTATTGGCAGATGTGTAAAATTTGTGTATTAGGAAGTAGCTTTTCTAAAATGTTATGAAGGCATGGTATGTATGTGATACGTGTGCATGTATACACACACATATATATGGCATGGCATACGAAATATATATTTTTCAGTTTCCTTAAAAATTAGTTTGGATATTCTAGAAAATATAAATATCTAAACATTTTATGATAAAATAACATTTATATTTTTTTGAGTAAATGATGGAGTACTTAGTAATGGTCTCTGTACTTTTTTTCTTTTAAAGCATCTTTCATAAACTCTATAAAGTGGATCATTACAGTGCTATGTTTAATTTTTATACTAGTCTATTTTTGTGATTTTTTATATCTACAAAGACCTAAAATATTCATTTGCATTTTTATAATCTCAAGATTGATTCTCTCCTCTTATACTCCTTAACTCTACTGAAAATGTGGTACTTATAGTTTTGATCACCTAAACACCTGAGCCAAGACTGCCTGGGACTAAATCTTAGTTTCTCTACCTAAAAGTTTATGGGACTTTGGGCAAGTTAATTAACTTTTCATGCCCCAGTTTCCTCATGTGTAACATGGAGATAATAAAAATAATTACGAGATATTGAGAGGTGACTCTAAAAATAAAATGGCAAAATGTGAATTTTTTTTTCTAAGAAAGAAAAGAAAGAAAATAAAGAGTAGAGACATCTATCTCTACAAGTTTTGGTTAGAGAGACTGATGGGATGTAAAATAAAAGTGGGAAGGGATGTCCACTTGTCAAGATGAGATTAATTTCATTCTATTTCAATTTTATGTGTGGTAGGTATTAAAAATGTTAACATGATCATAAATACAGGCTATTAGTAATTTTTAATGATAGTAATGATGACTCTAGCCTATAAATTCAGGTTACAGAAAAGAAGTTATATTAAAATAGATGAATTTTCCCGAATATTTAGTGTACACACCCTTCAAATTACAGTTGCTTAAACCAATACATGTTTACTGTTTTACTCACGGCCAGTAGATAGGGGTGCCCCATGAAGGGACACAGGCTGATGAAGGTTCAACCAACCTCAATATATGATTTCCAGTTACCTTGGATGTTGACATTCAGCAGGCAGTCTTAGAAAGGGAGAGAAAAACTTCTATAAAAGGTCCAAAAGAGCTCACATCACTTCTGCTCACTTTCCATTAGATAGAACACAATCAATGGTACCACTTAAACAGGTAGGAAGACTGGAAAACAGTCTTTTTACCCCAAGAAGATGAGGAACTTGGTGTTTCAAACAGCTAGTAATATACCACACTTGATGATTATAGAGATTAGAAGACATCTGAATGATGAATAATAATAGAGACAGAAGGAAGGGAGTGTCTGAGGAAAAGAATGAGAATCAAAACAATACATTAAATTAAAAATAGGAGAAAATGTCCAGAAGTAGGCGGTGGTCAGTATAATAAAACGTTTCAAAGAAGTCAGAGAGACTAAGCACTTGGGAAAGATTTCTACCTTTGATAGAAGAAAGCCATAACCGATTGTCAAGAGATATATATGTAGAAAGATAGGAGTGAAATCAGGAGATTAAGGAAAAAAGCAGCATGCCCATATAAATAAGGGAATATCAGGATATCATAATCAATTATAACATCTTCAAATATAGTGATCTAGATTTACCTATTATCTTTATTTTATATATTAGCTAGAAATTTGGACTAATGTTAGTACAGAAATTTTGTACATAGCAGAAAATATTTTTTATACTTTATGTATTAATTATTTTAATTGTGAGTATTTTTTATTAGCCAAATACCTATTAGAGTTTTTGCAGTTATTATTTTTATTTTTCTGGTCTTACAAATACACATCACTGGTGTAATTAAGAAGTGCATTGATATCCAGGTAGAGATATTAACCCTCAATATCCAAAAATGAGTCCAGAGTTTTTAGTATATTTAACGTATTTAATAAAATTGAATCTTTTAATAATATATGTCATCAAGCTCAATTTTGTGATTCATTAGAACAGAGTTCAGCAAACTACAGTTCATAAGCCAAATTTATTCAGCTGGCTTTAATTTCTACAGCCAGTCAGCCAAGAATAATTTTTACAGTTTTAAATGGTTACATTTAAAATTTTAAATAAGTATATACACAAAATCCTTGGTTTTTCCTCTTGGCTCACAAAGCCTAAAATATTGACTATCTGGCCCTTCATGAAAAAATTTTCCAAGTACTTATTAGAAGCTTACTTTTATGACTTATTATAGCAAGTAATATAATATTATTTTCATCTATTCTGTGTTTTGAATTTTTCAATTTTGGTGCCATTTTTATTGGTGTTAAAAACATGCCCCAAATCAGAGAATACAGAAAACATGGAATTATCGTTTGCTTTTTTTCCTACAGAAAATCAGGTACTTCTCTGTGAAACTGCAGAGATAGGCTATGAGATATTTCTTTTATTTCTTTTATTTAAAAAAAAAAATAGAGATATAATTGAGATATAACTGTGCAAGTTCAAAGTGTATAGTACATTGATTTTGATGTGAAACTATTACCACCATAGTGTTAGCTAATACCTCCATCACCTCACATAATTATTATTTCTTTTGTGTGGTGAGAACATTTAAGATCTCTCTTAGCAACTTTCAAGTATATAACACAGTATTGTTAATTATATTTATCATTCTATACATTAGATCCCCAGAACTTTTTTGTCTTATAGCTAGAAGTTTGTATATTTTCACCAATAACTCCCCATTTCCCCTACCCTAAACCTCTGGTAACCACTATTCTCTTTTGTATCTGAGTTTGGCTCTTTTAGATTCCACATATAAATGATATCATGCAGTATTTGTCTTTCTCTGTCTGACTTATTTCACTTAGCATAATGCCCTCAAGGTCCATCCATGTTGTTGCAAATGGCAGGATTTTCATTTTTGTGACTGAAAAAAATATTGCATTGTATATATGCACCACATCTTCTTATCCATCCACTTATTTATGGGCATTTTGGTCATTTCCATATCTTATCTATTGTGAATAATGCTGCAAAAAAACATGGGAATGCGTACATCTCTTTGAGATCCTGATTTCATTTCTTTTGGACATACACCCAGAAGTGTGATTGCTAGATCATATGGTAGTCCTATTTTTTTAATTTTTAACCTCCATAGTGTTTTTCATAGTGTTTATGTCCCCACCAACAGTACACAAGAGCTCTCTTTTCTCCATATCTTCACCAACACTACTTATCTCTTGTCCTTGTGATGATGGCCATTCTAAAATGTGTGAGGTGATATCTCATTGTGGTTTTGATTTGTGGTTTTCCTAATTGTTGATGCTGAGCATCTTTCATGTTTGCCATTTGTATGTCTTAGGTAAAATGACTATTTGTTTCCAAAGTTCATTTTTTTAACTAGATTGTTTGTTTTTTGCTATTTAGCTATATGAGTTCTTTATATATTTTGGATATTAACCCCATATAAGATATATGATTTGCAAATATTTTCTTCTATTTTGTAGATTGTATTTTTATTTTGTTGATTGCTTCTTTTGCTGTATAGAACCTTTTTAGGTTGATGTAGTCCTATTTATTAATTTTTGTTTTTGTTCCTTGTGATTTCGATGTCATACCCCCCAAAAATCATTGCTTAAGACCAATGTCCAGGGACTTTTCTCCTATGTTTTTTTTATAGGAGTTTTATGGTTTCAGGTCTTATAATTAAGTCTTAATCCATTTTGAGTTAAATTTTGTGAGTTATGTTAAGATAGGGATCCAGTTTCATTCTTCAGCATGTGATTATCTAGTTTTCTCAACACCATTTATTGAAGAGATTGTCCTTTCCCCATTCAATATTCTTGGGTTCTTTGTCAAATATTAATTGACCGCGTGTGTGAGGTTTTATTTCTGGGTTCTCTATTCTGCTCTGTTGGTTTATGTGTCTATTTTTATGGCAATATCATACTGTATTAATGTATCTTTGTGATGTAGTTTGAAATCAGGAAGTGTGATACCTCTAGTTTTGTTCTTTTTCAAAATTTTTCGGTTATTTGGGATCATTTGTGGTTCTGTACAAATGTAGGATTTTTTTTTCTATGTCTACGAAAAACACCATTGGAATTTCAACAGAGATTACATTGAATCTATAGATTGCTTTGCGTAGTACGGATATTTTAACAACAAAAATCTTGTAGGAGAACCTTCTTAAGCCATCTGATTGAATTAGCAGTTGCTTATATGTTTTCATTGGAGAAATATGAAGCATTCTATTTTTGAGTTATTTTGGTTTATATGGTTACTAGTTGATTGATTCAACTGATTAATAAATATAAAACTTTAAGTTGTTAGTTTTTGTTTTTGTTTTTTTCTGAGTGTCGATTGCATGATTGTATCAATGGTATTTCCACTGGTAACATTAGAGATGTCACTTTTTCTTTTGATATGCACTCAATTATGTGATACAACTCAGAGGATTTCATAATTATCTTATTTTTGAAGTGTGTATGAAAATTATTCCATTGGTAAGGCATGTTCTTTTTTCCATCTTCCTATTATAAAACAATCTCACATTGAAATAAGATATTATATCTGATTGGAATAAGATGCAGTGTCATGTGAAATAGTGGATTAGAATATGCAAATGACTGAACAGTCAAATAACTTTTATTGTAATCTAAAAAAAAGAAATCTCATGAACATGGTCCAATAAGTAATATAGCTTAATGTAGAACTTGTTATCACCAGGTATCTTGATTTGCTGGTTGTTTTTATAATCAGTTCATAACATTTAACCTTTGTTGGAAAATGTAAATAGTCCATGGTATGGCTTATACAATATAGCTGCCTTTTAACTGGAAAGGAAGTTCTTCTCTTTCTCTCATTCTCCTTCTTCTCTTTTTTCTCTTCTCTCTGTGTCTCCTGAAATATGTTTAGATTTAAATCACTTTATTAAAAGACACTTTCTCTTTTAAAAAGAAAAATATCCCCTAATGAGGATATTAGGAAAAACAAGTAGGATGTAAGTTATGATCAAAGCTTAGATTTTTGGCATGCTTCATTTACTCAGTGCAAATTACAAAACTGTAATTGATAGTGCCTACCTTTGGGTAGAGATTATTATAAGCTTTCTTGAATCTAATTAAAACATTTGTCCTTATTTTCTCCAGATATAGAGAAAGAAATAACCTAATAGATTACTTTAATAATAATGTTAATAATATATAATGCCTTGTTTGGTCATATGTTAATGTTAGAAATGTGAAATGCGACATCTTAAAAAGAGCTTTCTGATCATAGAGCACCCATGAGATTTGGATTTGTCCACATAAAAAACATTGCTTAACCTTTTCAGTCTTTTAGTTTATGTTTATTACTTAACCTTTTCAGTGTTCTTATCTGTACAATATAGGTAATAATTATATCCCGGAGTCATTTTAAGAGAGAGGCCTAACATAATTTCTAGCAATTAATGATTAAACATTAGAAGCTTTTTTATTCCACACTCCCAAACTCACACATATTGTGGAAACTCATGCAAGTGGGTACAGACTTACTTCTTTTAAAAAATAAACAAAATATGAATTGGCTTATAAACACTGAATAAAGTAATTATTTCTAATTATTGATAAATATACCATAAATGAGATTGGTTATAAAACAGATCAATATAATATAATTTTAAATATATTGAAAAGAATATATAATTTGGCATTTCAGATCAAAGAAAGTCCTCAAAGGTTAGCACATCATGCCTCTCTATTTTCCTCACTGTCCTGACTACCTAGAATGACTTTTTCTCTCTTGTCTTTCCTTTTTTTCAACTTTATTCTTTAAACTGACTAATTCCAACCTATTTTTTGAAGCTTCTTTCAGAAGTCTTCTTCTCTGAGAAGCTTCCTTGGCCCTCTACCTACTTGCAGCAAGCACTCCGTTTTCATGCTTTGATTCTCCTGACTATATCGTTGTTTCTATCACATAATAATCTTTCAATATATGTGAGTTCTTCAAACAAATCTGAATATATTCTATCTCTGATTCTGCTATATCTTTAGTAGAATGAACTTTTATAACATTAAGATGGGTTTGTCTTGAATATTAATTTTAATGTATCATTCACACTTTTTTTGCTTTTGATTCTTAATAACATTCCTCAGAAAAAGTATATATTTATAGCTTTGTTTTAAATAAAATTACATTGGAATATTACATTTTCAGAAATAGTGGCAAGTAGGAGCTCATGTGAAATAAGTGTATAAAAAGCTAAAAATAAGATATATTCAGTGTTATTTCATAACGAATATAAATTTGTGAACGTATAACCAGTAAGATGTCCCAGAATGTGTTTTTAGTTAACGAACACATAGTTAGGGATTATTTTTGTTGATGTTGACGTTGGTAGTGGAGGTATGATTTAGGGCAGTTACTGTTTTTATTTTCTTTTTATATATCTTGTTTGATTAAATAGGTGGGAATAAAAATTTTAAATATGATAAAAGTTTTCCCCTAAGTTGTTGATATAGTTTCCTGTTTGAAAACACAACTAAAAAATGTTTATGTCTTTTTCCCCTGTGATTTTGTACTATAACAAGGATTAAGAATTTAATCAGTGATGCTATAAAAGCAATCACATTTCTCTATGATTATTGAATAGAACTATTTTGAGGAAATAAATTTTGAATTTTATATTCTGAAGTTGCAAATTTGATCTTTTATAAGAGAAATAAACTTCAAAAAAGTAAATTCAAAAGAAATGCTTAGCCCAACCTATTTCTTTTTTTGATCTAAATATTTTCTTTCCCTCCCTTGTTCCTCTCTTTCTTCATTCTCTGTTCTCTCTGTAACTTCCTCACTAGGCTTCTACCTAAAGACAATTGTACCAATAGGCTACTTAATATCAAATTTATGAAACTAAAAATAGTGTCTGGAAGAGTCATTTTTTTTCTTTGAACTAAGAGCTTCGATTAGGTGTGTGTGTGTGAGTGCAGAGTGTGTGTGTGTGTGTGTGTGTGTGTGTGAGTATGTGTGCACGCCTTAAAAGCCTCCAGTCATACAAAATTTCAAGCTTGATGGTATGAATGCTATTATTTTACATTGTAAAAATATGCCGAACAGGCTTTTTTAGATCCATAGGGCAAGGAAGTAATTATATGAATTATCTAAAAATAAAACTCATATGTTTTATACCATAGTTCCCAGCTAAAATGAATTACTTGCTAACAGAACTTAATATTTAATTGGCTAGGTACGCAAAGAGTACGGGAAATGCCTGAGAACACATTGTTGTAGTGGCAAAAGTACAGAGAGTTCCATTGGCTCAGGGAAAACATCTGGTTCTCGAACTCCTGGACGCTACTCCACAGGCTCACAGGTAAACAATATTTGCTAATTAAAATGAAATATATTTTACCTATATTTTGGTATGGCTTTCTTTACTTTCTTAATCAGCTCTCTTTTCTATCCTGTTTAACATTTCAGATTTGTTGTTTTTGCTTTAGTGTGTCTCAAATGGGAATGATTAGGAAAGAAATTTAAGAAACCAAATTGCAATAAAATTATGAAATGTAGGGTCTAAGCTTGTGAAATGATTTCAGATTGGTTCAGGTGAATGAGTATAGAGGTAAGGAAAGGAATTTGGCACTTCACTCAAAATTCTAAGAAAGTAATATTTAATATATGTGATTCTCGAGTTAATTGCTTCTTTTAACCAGTGTAATAATTCTCTATCACATACTGAAAATATTTACTTATTAAATAGTTTGTTTAGTAAAAGCAGTTATAATTCATACCATATCATCTGCTGATTAGTTGAAGAACAAGTCAGGGCAGTGTAGGATACCATAACAGCATTATTTTTTTAAACTAGTATAAGTGCTCCCTCCCACCAGACCAGCACTAGATAGAGTAGCTGCATGGTTCCTTACCAGCAAAATTATAAACTTTGAGGCACCTGTCAGTCATTTTTCCCAGGCAACAGTATCAGTCCAAAGATTATTACATAGAAATGTCACCAACTTCAGGATGTTAAAATGATCCAGTCAAATAAAAGACATAGGATTATGTGAGTCATGAATGAGTTTGGGTTCAGACTAGCAAACTAATAATTTTAAGATTGCATGATTCAGTGGGAAAACAACTATGTTTTGATTGTTATCAATTGAACTTTTCTGAAGATTTGCATTTAAACTAATAAAGTTATAAATCGAGAACTTAGTTTTTTCTTAACTCTTTTAGCTCAATCTATAAATCTATTTTGGTGAATTTGATAATTTTATATAATGTAAGAAAGATCACTGTATTTGTTCTTTGATTAATGCTTAATTGGCTTATAAACTTAACATTAAATTCCCCTGAACGATTCCATTCATATGCTTAGAAAATTAAATATTCTCATAACTCTTAAATATCATTTACAAATTTAATATATATGATTCTCTCAAACACAGCCACTGTCAGATTGGAGAGTTGTATTCACCTAACTAGCACTTGAACAACTCTTATAAATCAAAGATAATGAATAATGTATAAACAAACACTTTTCTCAAACTAATGGATTCTCTTTTATCTTACAGATAAAACCACATATCTAATATAAATCTAATATTTACAACTAAAAATTTTAAAATCAACATATTAACTGTCAAACCTATTAGACTATCTTATTGCTTAAGTTAATAACAAATGATTATGATCATAAAACTTACTCCTATGTATAATAAACAATTATTAATAATTTGAATTTGATTTATTTTATTAATTCTATGCTTTCCTGAGGTTGAAAATTTGCAAATTAGGGGAATGGATGTATGAACTGGGTGGGTTGAGATTTCTGAGTTTAGGACTACTAAATTTGTCAATTAGAAATCTGAAGTCTTACATCATAGTAGGAGCACACATGAATGATGCTTCCACCATGAGCCCCTTATAATCTATGCTTTTAGTTTCAATCTCATAATCCTCACCTCCCTTTTTTGTAATTATTTTTCCCACAGCTTTTAAATTAAAATTGTTGAAATTCTATATACCATCCAGCTTAATTAGTTCCTTCATGCTTTTCACATAACAGAGCTCACAGCCATTATCCTATAGTCATTTTATTGAAATTCGCCCCTAACGAAACAGTAATATTTGAGAGTTTCATTTATTATGTTATAACAGAGGTTTACAGTGTTTAGTGATACTTCTAAACAACAATGCAGCTTAATAGAATAATCATGAACAATATACTTAAGACAAATCAGGAGTGCTTAATAAATTGGAGCAACTCCCATTTATTAGGTTCATTATTTCAGATATATATTTTAAGTTGTATCATTTTTTCTTCACTTTTACAATTTTAACATCACAATTCCAGTTTTGGGGGGAAAACAAATTATCTTCTTATTTTTAATGTAATACTATTTCTGATTAACTGTTGCAATCCAATTAAAAAAAATAATAGTTACTTAAATCCAGTATATTTAGGTAGAAATAATAAATGTGCTTCATATTAACTGTGACCTTTCATAAGCAAAGTATAAAATACTGATATTAAGAAAAAATTTTGAGAGTATAGATGCCTTTTTCACATCAGAGAATTTCTAAAATAATAATTCTCATATTTTTTTACTTTTTATCGAGGAATATTTTCTTCCATATAATGCCAAGCAGTTTTCCAAGTTCTGGAGATATAATGGTTAAATAAAAAATAATTTCCCTTAAATCTGAATCTGCAGTTCTAGTTATGGAATATAGAAAATTTAGTAACAAACCAATGATCCAACAAAAAATATCAGATTATGAAAGCCAGTAACGAACCAAGTATGGCTATGTGATACAGAAAGTCCAGGCGGCTTCTTAGATTAAGTGCTGGAGAAAGACTATTTTAGAAGATGATATTTATGCCAAGAATCTGAATGACAGGAAGGAAGTTCAGGGGAAGAAAATTCCAAGTGACAATACATCTAATGCAAAGTCCTCAGGTAAGAGAGAACCTGCAAATTCCAGAATAAAAGGATATTGGCTAAAGTAGATGAGAGAGTAAATAGGATATGAAGTCAAAGGAGAAGGCTAAAGACAGATCCGTAGGTGTTAGTAAGAGTATGTGAGTTTAGACCTTATTTTGATTACTTTAGAAAGCCAACCTGATGATTTCAAATAGAAAGTGACAAGATAGCATTCACATCTAATAAAAATCATATGGCTACTTCATGGACAATGTGCAGTGTTCCCCTTCTTACAACCTCTCCCTAATTAATCCCTGTACATCTCCACCAGAATAAACCTCCAAACTTTTGTTCTTCAGTTCCTTGACTTATTCTAGTATTTTCACCTCCTAAAAACATGTTGTTTAGTATGCTTTTAAAAATCTTTCTTTAAAATGGGATCTTACTGTATGTAATCTTCTGTGACTTTTTTCACCCCCATATTCTAAGATTCATCCTGGTTTGTTCTATGAAGTTTTAAGTGTTAGTGCTATGCTACATACTATATATTTTTCTTCTGCCTGCAATACTTTTCCCTTTCCTCTTCTTCCTATTCAACTATTATTTGATATAGTAGAGTGAGTTGTTAACCTCCTAGATCAGAAGCCAAATGACTGAATTCAAATTCTGGTTAAGCCACTTAGTAGGTCTGTGACATTGATCATGTTAATTAATCTCTGAACCTCAGTTTTCTAATGAATAAAAGAGTACCTACCTCAAGGAGTTCTTGTGAGGTTTCAGTGACTGAATACACGAAAAATACATGATATAGAACCTAGAACACAGAAAGAATCAATACATATATACAATATATTATATATACATAAGTATAATATTTACCATGTACCAGACATTATTTCAGGTGTGTGATACATCAGTGAGAAAAAAAGACAGGCATTCTGTTTTTGCTGACCTTCAAATATAATACACATATTAGACATTCAATATTGAACATTAAGTACAAAAAATAAATACATTATTATAATATGCAGTATTATAGGAAATGGTAATATCTATGGGAGGTAATAGTAGAGTTAGGGGCAAGGAATACAATTCTAAATATAGCGGTCATGTTAGGTCTCTTTAAGGAGAAAATGTACGAGTAAAACCTTAAAATTGATGAAGTGGTTACTCATACCTATATCTGAGGAAGGAGTACTCCAGTCAGAGGAAACAAGTACACTAAGCTCTAAGGCAGAGGCATGCTTGCTGTATTAAGGAACAGCAAGGGAACAGGTGTGGCTAGCCCAGGTAGAAGACACTAATAGAAGATGCGATAATGAGAGCAGGTCATATAAAGGTCACCTAACAAGATGACAATTCCATCAACTCTCATTTAAGATGTCACTTCAGTGCAGTGTTCTCAGTTTCTAGACAAAGACATCCCCTTATGTGCAGTTTCTAAACTATTTTTTAGATATGCAGTATAACAAACATTCACAAAAGTGCATAAAATTTAAGTGCATGACACAGTGAGTTATCATCTCTCCTCAGGTCAAATAAGAATATTGTGAGTACCTCAGACACCCTTTGAACTTTTTTTAGGTATTCGCCTCCAATCTTAACCACTATCTGAACTTTTAACACTACATTTTGTTTTGCACATGTTTGACACTTATTCGCGTGAAAGCATCTAGAACATATTGGGGTTTTTGTTGTTGTTTTCTTTCTTTCTTTGAACATCTGTGTTGCTGCAGGGGACTATTTTGCTTTTTTATTCATTGCTGTTTATTATTCTATAATTTATTCATCCATTCTACCATTGATAGTCATTTGAGTTGTTTGCAGTTTTAAGTTATAATAACTAATGCTTCTATGGAGATTTGTGTGCACATTATTATACTTTTGCATTTATTTTTGTGATTTGATTGATTTCTCACTTACTAGTATAGCAGCTCCAGGAAGCAAAGACATCCTGTGTTTGCCTTTCTCCTTTGTATTTCCCCAGTTAGTATTTGGCATATAGTATAGAAAATTAATATTTTAATTAATGAATTAATAAAAACACATGTGAGAGATTTGTTACCAGCATTTCAATCTGAAGCTTTGAAGTATTTTTTTCAATACAGACATTCTTAAGTTCTCAGGACCTATAATCCTGTACCAGTTTTCTTATTCTGCTTTTATTTATTAGTTTTACTGTGTCTGTGTGTTTGCTGACCTATATAACCTATATTGTTATATAGACAATATTTCTGAAGGATAAACATGTCCCAAGAGTCCTAAAACCAATTTTAAGTTTAGGCACTTCTATTATTCATAAAGTTCAAATATATTTGGAATGTAACCTATTTGTGAGCTTCGTTTCACCATTAGTACTAGTAATAGTTCTTATGACTATTTCATCCTGGGAAAAGCTCTGGAAATATTTTGTTTATTCCTCACAGGATTGTCAATACTCTTTTGATCCTGAACTTAATATAATAGCAAAACAGCATAAACTCAAAAAACCAATCTCTTCACAAATGGAAAAATATTACATTGCTTTCTTGAATTATCCCACACTTAGAATATTGAGAGTATATATTATATAAGAATGTCTAGTTATTTATAAAACTTCCTATTTTGAAACGATAAATAAGGGTGAATCAACTTCCTTTATCTCCTTCAAAAGAAAGAAAAATCAAGATTATATGTAATCTATAAAATTACATTGGTCTCCTTACAAATGTTAATAAAATTCAGTAGCATTTTAATAATATTCTATGTTCTTTTCTTACCAAAAGCTTTCTTGCAAGATTCTGAATCTTGAACTAAATATTTTGTTAATAAAACTGATAATTTAATGCATGCAAAATATCTCTTTCCCATTAAAGTTACAACGAAAGTAATTTGTTTTACCTTGAAAACTAAAATTATTACATTCCAACTGTCTAGCATGCACTTCTATATACCTTCAACAAGTTTGAATTGGGATAGTATGTTACATCTACTCTTTTTTATAATTATTATTGTTTTGGGTATAGGCATTTACATTAAATATATAAGGATATGCTTAATGAGAACTAATTATCATTAATTTTGTTTCTGATGTTCTCATGCTACTGTATTGCATGCATGTGGAAACTGTATATTTGCCAGATGCCAGAAACAAAGTTCTCATATAATTAAGAAAGAAAAATAATGATTATTTTGTGAAAATTTACTGCTTGGTGAATTAGTTTCCTTTTCTTTATTCCCCCTCTAGAGCCGAATTCGTAGAATGTGGAATGACACAGTCCGAAAGCAGTCAGAATCCTCCTTCATTACTGGAGATATAAACAGTTCAGCGTCACTCAACAGAGGTAATTAGAAATGATTTTTTATATTCATTACTTTTGTGATTACGTTAAGACGTTCTCAAATGCATTGCTTTATTTGTGACTTCTAAAACTTATTCCATATGATAGAAATATTTCAAGGATATAAAACCTGGTTGAGTGTAGCAGTATGTTCCATTATTCATAAGCCCTTTTTTAATCTTGAATTTTCAGGAAATCTTTTCTAAAGGAAGTTAGTAAATGAGACCTTTCTTTTTCTAGTCATCTGCCACTGCTATAAACTGGTGAGATGTCAGGCCTCATTGGAAGCAATGAAAATGAGCAATTGTGTGGCTATATAGTCTGCTAAGCATCATAGAGTTGCACATTGTCCTAGGCATAGAGCGATTTCATGGTTTTTGTGGAAGTAAATATATACTTTCTAATACACACTGAAGGCAACTTGTGTATTTGGGGGGAAAATCACATCTAATCTTGATATCTAAAAGACATTTATCCAGATAATACTAGATATTTAAAGAGCTAGGAGAAAAAATGCTACACACACACACACACACACACACACGCAAGACGACACATCAATACACACACACACACAATGATTTTTGAGTGTGTATGTGCTTCGGGTTAAAATATTGCTAGGTCATGATTTAGATTTTTTTAATGAAGTTCCCCTAATTTACTGTTTTGTTTGTGATTGATTTTTTTAAAAAAATTTCTCTCTCTCTCACCCCGCTCCCCTCCCTGCCATAGCATATGTGTGGGTGTGTATGTGATTAGAATTAATTACAGTAAAAATGAGTATATGCAACATCTGTGGAGAGTTAGAGTACACTACAGTCAGTGCTGGAAAATGTTTAGAGTACAGTATAGTGTTATCTGAGAAGGTGGATTTTGTATTAGTTTATTTCAATCAGGCTGTCCTAAGAGACGATTTTGATACATACAATCAGAAGTCATTTTTATGATCAACATTGTTATTTTTTTCTTACACACAAACTAAGATTATTAGCTTGTTCTAAACATGTTTCTGTCAGCTCTTTTTACATTAAATGATATTTAGAAACAACTTAACAATTATGGCTAAGATTAGGAAAGAGTCAGATACTGGTGGTCTTAATTACTTTTATTCAAATTGCATCTTGTTTATATAAAGGAAGTTAGGACATGTAGTCTACAACTTGAATTTCACGTAGGGATCCATGTTATATATGATCTTAATTGACTTTCATATGTAATTTGGGGCAGTAATATAGTAACAATCACCTAGTGATGATATTAAATTTTCTATATCACTTTTGCTTATGTAAGAACAGTGAGTGCAAATATTCCTCCAAATATGAAGAAAATACATTACAATAAAACAATTACTTTCTTGTATTTTATTTCATTATTAGTCTTTTTATTTGCTACAGTTTATTGATTTACATAACATCTCTCAAGTATTCTCTCTTTAAATTTTGTTTTAATGGTTTATTTGTAAAAATTTATTTAAATATGAATTCTCTAACTTTTTGACATACTTTCCAAGTTATTGAGAACAAATTACTTAGAAAAGCCTCTAAAGCTTAGGAACTAATTTACTTCCATAGTGACAGATTTTCTTTATTCTTTAAAATAATCCCATACATAGAAAATTACAGTATATTCCTAGAAAGAGAATTATCCTTATTAACAGAAGTTATTGTTAGAAGCATCTTGCATCTAATGATCACAGAAACCATAGAATAATTGTTTAAACAAAAGATGAGATAATATGATTTTAACGATGCACTGTTTATTTGCCTACTGTGAAGATGGATAAAAGCATAAAATTATTATTTTGTCTAGCATTATGATCCAAATTTATGTAAGGGTAGTAAAGTACATAACTTTAGTAAAAACAAAAAACTTGATTTTAAGGTTGATCACATTATGTAATATTGCTGAGCCCTTTGTAGTTTCTTCTCAAAAATTTCATTAACTTGGAATATGGAATATGTAGATGACTGTGTCGATCTGAATTATATTTAAAGAAAAAAATTTATATTGGCTGATCATATGTTTAAGTTTATTTTTTAAATCTTTAATTTTAAAAGATATTTCTTGAAGTTATTGAAGAAAGTATAAAATGTCTTGTGACATTCAGTAAGTTACTTTAATGATGACTTTGGGAGTAAGTTAAATTGAATTTACAATTTGAAGTGTGTCCAGGCAGTGATCTTTTCCTTCAGGATATATATGCTTCCTTTCACTCGTTGACTCTAATAGTGGTAGACATCATAGTGATCTTCTTGATTCCCTATATTAATTTTCTAGTCCCTCAAGTCAGAAACTCCTCATTTTATTCTCATCTCATTATTGTTTATCTTCGATGAGTGAAATACTTTTATTTCTTCATATTATATCTCTGAACATGGTCTTTAACCTCCTTCTTTACTCTTGTCTTATTTCCCAGGGTCCTATCTTCCCTTCATTCAGGCGTGTGTATCATATTTAGGTAGGTGGCATCCAAGATTCATCTTTCCAGATAAACACTTCAGTCACCTCAGCTATGTGATTATTCACCTCTGTTTATTTAAAAGATTATAGTCTCTGTTATTAAAATAAAAATTTTAGGCATTGAATCTTTACATCTTCATATATTCTCACTTCCCATTCATTGTTAGATTCTTATAGCTAGCCACATTTTTTAACTCGAACTCTATTTTCCTTGCTTCCTAACTTAGATCTAGTAAATATCTTATATTTGTCTTTAGAATAGTCCGACCCTTGAACACTACAAGAAATTGTCAAAAAAATAATTATTTTTTCACTTTAAGTTTACTTTCCTATTCATATCACTGAATAATTATTTTAAAATTCTGTATGTCTTATAATCTATTCTCTCAAATAGGAATCCATCATTATTACCTTTGGGATCTATTAAGTGTAGAACTTCTCAATGGTTTTTATTTTTTCAAGCAATCTCTAATAATCTGTTCTTGAACCTACTTGTTACATCCTATGTATCAGATTAGCTGTCTAGATTTCCCAATATATTAAACTTGATTACTGTTGAGATTTTACTCCTTGAAATCTTGTGAGACCTTGGAATATTTATCGATTATTTATAATTCATCTAATCATTTTTATATATTCTCTTTGGGATTTTGTTATTTAGTCACTTCATCTCTTTAAAATATTTCATTACATTTGTCTTTTGAATATGTATATTTATGATGATGGTTTCCAGATGTTCTCTATACCTTTCAAAATATTTTTTCCACCACTGACATGTTTGCTACAATGCTACACACTAACATAAATCCAGAATTCCTTGAGGCCAATATCCCAAGTCTGTTATCAAGTTATTTCACACATGCAACATGCCACGTAAAACACAGGTAAAAAGGAGCTTTTAGAGAACCCTGAGGTAATAGTTGATTACCGAGATTTTCAAGGAAGGTTAACCCAAATGCAAACTCAAGTTTTCACATACCCCACAGAAAGAGTTTATTCATTTGTTCATTTAAATATTTATTATTTCCACATATTTTGAAATCAGTCCTCAATCCCTGAGCTCCTCTCAAGTCTATTGGAAATCAAATCCAAATTTCTAGTATCCCCAACTTCCTGGTAGTGATAGAAACAATTTGTAGGTAATCTTTCCCACCTGTATTCCCTATCCACAGTCTCTGCTAGCAAAATCTCTTCTTAAGCAATTTAGATTAATAATGTCTCAAAAACTTGATTTTGATCCCAAAATGAACATTTGCTGAGAAATTTATCTGGTAATTCAATTAATTATTAAATATTTGCACTTTTTGTAGATCTATAAAAAAACGGGATGATTTCTAAAATTGGATTGTATTAAGCTTTATTTCATTATGAGTAACATAATTGCATTGCCCTTGTCTTTTTATTTAATTGATTGAATTGACCTCAGGAATTTCAATTTAAAATCTAGTTTTGCTAGGTTGTTGCTACCAATATGGTATGGTTATGTGAATTACAGAAAGGTGCCTCCACAACTGTGGAGTTATTGCAAAAATGTGCCCCATCTGAGTGGCAGAATTAGCAAAAGGGCATTTCTTCTTTTGGAACAGTGGCTCGGCTAGCATCATGGGTTTCTGTTTACCCCCACCTCCCATTCATCATCTCATAAACCTCCCACACAATGCAATTCAGATTTTTATACATGGTGATCTGACTGTTAGGTAGCTAGTTGGACATGAGCAACAGGGGGAACAAAGGAATAGGAATAGAGACTGCCCAAAGAACATACTATTGGTAATTAGAGAATCCCTCCTTCATTCCCAGAGGAAAAGGAAAGGGGGGCCATAATCTTAGCTGACCTAATCTGGCTACAGATGCCTGCACAGAAAATACTACCCTAATTTGCCCACAATTTAAGCTTCATTATAATACTATGTTTATGCCTGGAAGTTCATGAATCTAATTACAACAGACTGAACTCTGAGTAATCACATGCGTAGTAAGCAAAGTGTTATTATATAGCAACCAACTGTCAGTTAAGGTGACCTCACATATAGATCATCTAGGACCTCCTGTCACGATTCAAATATTAACAGACCTTTCTACTTCTGCATTGTTACAGCTTCTCCTTGCTGAAAACCTGCTCCTCCCTTGGGGTGTACTCTGCTCTGTCTTATCTCTTCACCTCCCAAATTTCAGAGCACTGCAGCCTTGCTTAGCATGGCCTATCTTCTTGTAAAATGTACTTTCGATAAATCTTACTTTTTCTAAATCTTGCTGACCTCTAATTTTTTTGCTGCATTGGCAAGGAAGAACCGAGGGACAACACACAATACCTCTGTCCCCCATGCTGCTGGGGCAGTGCCAGATGTCAAATCACCCCAGAAGTAACATGACCACTAATGCTATATTTATTTAAGCCAAATTTAAATGTTATGTGGCAGAAGACTGATCTGCAGACATGTGGCACTTATTAATGTTGGTGGATTCTCCCTCTGGGGTTCAGAGTTATATTAATCTATACATACATTCTCAATAAAAGTATGTAATCAGTAAAATTATGATATCCCATAGCAATTTTTTAGTAAATGTTAAGGGTAAATTTTGGCTCTCAATAGCACTACTAAAAGCTGACCTCAACTGTTAGGAGCATTGTTAATACACATTGTTAATACTCAGTGTCTATACAATAGATATATAAACAAAACCCAATCAAGGAGACCTTGAGAGGGTTAAGCGAATTAATATATGTTTTGTGCTTGCAATAGTGCCTAGAACATAGTAAGTACTATGATTATGATTATGATTATGATTATGATTATTTAATTCAGAAATTCACTTATATTTTATACAAATGAAAACTACTTCTTGCCAGTGCTCTCATGTAATCAAATATTAAAATTATCATTCAGTGCTAAAGGTTTCCTTTCTTTTTTTTTTATTTTATAGTAATAAGGTGGTAGGAATGAGGTGTTACCTAAATGCCGAATAATAATAATAATTTACCTAAGATGGTGCTACCCTTGAGACTAACAAAAAATTAATTAATTAATTAATAAAACTGAATTGTCTCTTCTAAATCAGACATTATTTTTATTTCTGCCTTAGTTGTACTTGCCACTTTTGATCTGCAACCATGTTTTAGCATGGAAAAAAATAAAGGTAAAATATTTTTTCTCCCTACCTTTGATAATGATATAAGCAAACAATGTCTTCTCTTTCCATCAAGCCCTATTCCACCATTCATAAGCTTAGAGAACACTGGTTCAATTCAGACAGCCCTGCTAAGTAACCAGTTATGTAGCAGAGCAGGGACGTGACTCATTGCCATTTCAAGTTCACGTCTTCTCAGGGCCTGTATTGTCTTTTTTAGGAGGTTGGTCACTGAGGCAGAAGAAACTTCACAATAAATCACCTGCCACCTTATTAATATTCAAGCTACTAAACATTTTGTTTTTATGTTGTTAAAGAAAAATGCAAATGAAAAAGTGTAAGTGGTGTTTCACTATGATTAATGATTTTTGTAAATTAAAGCAGATAGGGTGAAACACTCATAGTCGTTCACTGCACTTTATTGTCAGTAAATATGATTTGGCTTATATGCATGAAACATGTCATATTGCCCCAAAACCTTGCTATTTTGAAATGTCATGAAATCATTCTTTGTAAATATTAACCAAATCCTAGTATAATCCCACACCTATTTGTGAATTTGTAAAAACAGTTAATGATGTGCCTAAGAGTACTTGCAGAGCTAACAAATCAGAATGGCCTATATAATAAATTACTTTTTATTATGAACAAGCGTTATGATGATATGAGTACAAACATAGTAAGTATTCTATGGCATGAAAAAAAAATTTTATTTGAAATTTGCCATTATATTTATATCTAGTATTTTTACCTTTATATTCTTTATTTAAAAGTGTGGCAACAGTGCTCTCTATGTTAATTTCTTTCCTTTGTACATGTTGTCAGTAGAGACATAATCAGAAAATATACAATAAAATAAGAAAATCTGTGTTAGGAAAATCACTTTAAAGAAGAACTTTTAAAATGCTCCCCCCATGAGTCCTTCTTATGTTTTGTTTTTAACTCCGTCTCTTTGATATGAATCCTTCAAATTATCCAGTCTCCCACAGCCAATTACACAATAGTAAAAGTGTTTTATATTATTATTATTATTATTATTATTATTATTATTATTATTGCTACTCCTACTATTTTATAGCTTTCACAGATTCCTTCACAAAAAAAGTTTTTTAATTAACTATATGGAGAAAATTTCTTCTGGTTTATTATCTTATTGCTTTATATATAGTTAACAGTATCTCTTACCTCTTTATTGTAAATCAAACAAGCATCAGTGAGATACCTTAATAATTTCTAAATATAGTGCTATAGAACATTTCCACTTAGTTTTAAAATATACCATTGTTTCATATAAGTTGTTGAGGTTATAATTTTCAAAAAATATAATTTTTTTAGAACAATGTAAAAACTTCAACTTATCTTCAGAAATTGCTGGCATTCTTTTCTGTAATAGAATGCAATATGTCTCTTTATAATTCTTGATGAATCTGAGATTTCTCCTTTAGTGTGTGTAGCTATCATTTACCTATTGTACGTAGTTAATTATTCATTATCCGTTATCTTTGTATCCATCAAGAAGCTGGGTTTCTTGGTAACTTTCCAAGATCATATAGCTAGTAAAGGGCAAATTCTAGATTCCAAACACGGTTTTGTAATCACAAAGCCCTACTCATGATAACAAAAAATTTTCATTATTTTCTGATAATGAGAGTTTTTCATGAAGCTTATTGAAGATTAAAATAAAGATATTTTCTAAGGATATATTTCAAATGATTTTTGTCATCTCACATGGAAATAAGATATTCCTAACAACACAATTATCCATATCTTTACTTCTTAATTTCCTTCCTGTACAATTCACTTTCTTCCATCTAAAATTTTCTAAGTACAGTTCTTTAGCGTGGTCTTATCCTATTCATTTAAGGAAAGAAAAGCCTTAATACTGTGGATATATGGGAAGATTGATTGTCCGATACATATTACTTTTACAAAACTATTTGATATGGAATATGCTGAATTACTATACATCATTGTCCAGTTGTAGGACTAAGGTTACAAGAAGAATTTTATAATCATTCTTCTTTCCTGGAAGCTCTCAAGGTATTTTATTGGTAGAATCGTTTTATCTTTAATTTTAAATTTCTTAAATTTCAGTGAAAGAATGAACATTTTAAGGCAAAGATTCTGTTAAAAAATCAGGTAAATAATTTCTGTCTATAACATTTAGTAATAGAACCAAGGATAAAACTTTCCCCAGATCTTTTTACTCCTAAACTTGATATTTCTTGAAACTGTCCTCTCTCAGGACAACATAATAATTCCTAGAATAAGTAGAAAATCTATTTGAGCTAACTTCTAATAGATAGTGATAATATTAAAATTAAACTTCTCGTTATTTTATGTGCTAGTTCTGGTTTTAATGAAAGCTATGAAATGTCTTATAATTCAAAATTTAAAAATAAACAAAACCTGAATGTCTCTCTCATTTGAAAAAATGTTCCTACTCTATTATAAACATAAAGGTTGTGATAATATACATGTAGTCTATAATATCCAAAGTTAACTGAGTCATCACTTTTCAAATCATTTTTCTAAGAAATAGATTATTTAACTTATATCTGATGTTTTAAAAATGAATAGAAGTTAATTCAATTACATGAAAAATTAAAATATAAAACAGGGAATCTACACATAGCAAAAAAGATACTTAAATTTTCAATATCAATAATTATGTAGTATCCAATTAAAATAGCTCCTATTGAATTGCATGCAAATGCTTGCACTTTATATAGCTCAACCTTATATACTGCATGCTATTTAAAAATAAGTGTTTATGTGATAAGTTCTCCTATGATATTTATAATAGGCTTTCTTCATAATTTATCATTATAAGGAAACTGGTGCTTTAAAAACTAAGACAAGTTACCCATAACATTTATTGAAGGTAATTTACAACACCAGAAAATCACTGGTGAATTAGGAAAGATTTGAGAGGATATACAGATTGAAGGAAAACAGTTAATCTTGATGTAGAAAAATAGAAACAATATAAATTTCCTAAAACAGCCTCAGTCTAAACAGAACAGAGCTGATTTTGATTACTACATGACAAAATAAGCCTTCTCTGAAAAATATTATCAAGAATATTTCTATTCATAGATACCTTGTTTTAATCAAAATCTACTTTGGTCAGACATACTTTTTTCAAATACAGGTGCTATATTTAAAATTCAGGTTTTAGCCAGGATAGGCCTCTGCATGTAAGCTCATGTAATTTGCACAATATAAGAAAGTATGCCAAAATAGGTCAGAGAATTATATGAAAAGTCATAATTTCTTTACATTGGTGAATTATTTTATATTAAATGGTTATTATACTTTCCTTTGTTCTGAAGTTTGTTTTTTCCAGCAAAAATGCACAAGCAATGTATGATTTACAAACATAATTGTGGGGTAAAATATATCCCACGTTCTACATTTTTACTAAAATTAACTGTGTATTGCCTATGGATAAGCAGACTTGGCTTGTTATCTTTAGGTTCAGTATTTTTTGTTTTGAGTACTATGCCACGTATTCAAAATCCAAGTTAATAGCTCACAGAAATATGTGCATTTGACGACAAAGATGTAGAGATGAATGACTGAGTAGTATAGGTTCATTATTTTCACTGCAGACCAACCACTTCCTCTACTGTGAAGCAAGAATTCACTAAGAATTCTGAGTTCCAATTCTACCACTCTTGGCTTCAGCAGTCAAAAACTTGAAATCTCTGAAAAGCTTTGCTTTCTGCTAATTATGTAAAAAACAACACTGAATATCTAATGGCATCAGTTTCTTCAACTGCAACACGATTGTGTTGCATTTCATGGCAATATAAATTATAATATAAATATAATATAAAAATAATAATTTAAAGCTTTTAGAAGAAAATATATTTTAGATTTAGTTAAAGGAGGAATTCTTAAAAGTAAAATAACAAAAATCATAAACAAAGAAAAAGGCATTCTTATTTGAAAATTTAAACAGTACTCATAACAGGTGAGATATTGGGAGAAGGTGTAATAACATATATAACGAGCAAATTGCTAGTACTTACATTGAATAAAGAATATCTACAAATCAATAAATAATATTTAAAAACTCAACATATATGTGGGTAAAAGATAACAGGCGATTCACAGAATAGGAAATCTTGTGGCTAATAAACATATGAAAGAGTACCCCGTCTCTCTGGTAATTGGGGAAATGAATGTATTGCAGTAGTATGAGATATAAATTCATATTCTGTCAAATTGGCAAAAATGTCAATCTGTTAATACCAAGTCCTAGCTAGAATTTAAGAACTATACACTGCTCTCGGAAGTGCAAATTAGTACAAATACATTTGGCAGCATTTTGACGATATTTTGTAAGTTATGGACAACATATGACCCAATAATTTGACTTCTAAGTATCTATTGTAGTAAAACTCATGTGTCTGGACAAGAAGACATGTATAAAGCCAATTAGTGCGAAAACAAGGGAAATAGACTCAGTAATTTCTAGGGTTCACACCTCAAAAGCTCTGAATTTATATATTAAAATAGAGGCAAAACCACGGTATTCAGAATATTTCATCTTTTATTGAATTAACAATAACCAGTCTGTACTCTGGAGAAAACATGTCATTGAAATCCATATTAATGGATTCTCAATGAATGAATTAGCTATTAAAAGAAGCTGAAGCATCTTGGAACCATTTGAAAGAAATTTAATAGGCAGTTTGATTAAATTTTAGTAGCAAACTTGTTGGCTATTAAAAGTACACAGTGTGATAAATCAAGATGTCAGCTCTTCAATTTATGACTTCAGAAAAAAATGATGAAAGAGCTCTTGGCTTTTAATGAAATATTTCTTCCCTGACACTTTGTAATTTCATTGTTTGGTTACAAACAGTAAAAAACATAAAATTACGGTTTCTGTGTTTTTTAAGATTACTTTCTATAAATTTTAAGTATAGCATACAGATTCTGTTAGTTTTGTATATTATTATAAGTAATTTAGTCTTGATTTATATTGCTGTCTCCATTTTACAGAGTAGCTGTTTAAAATCGAACTAATCATTGCTTGCACTGTCTTTTGGTAGGTTATGTGTGTTGATATTGTTTTGTTATACAGAAAAGCAAAAAAAATACGAAACAAAATACTTAAAATAGCAAGGCCTATTGAATTAGTTCTCCATAGTTCTGGAAGCCTCATCTATTTTTATTTTTATTTCTTCATGTTATATAAATTAGTACATGAATATGAAAATTAAATAGTTCAACATTAAAGAGAAGCAAATGAGTAAAAAGTAATGTACTCCTACAAGGCTCCTAAGAGAATTTTGTTGAAACATATTTCTGGGAGAGGGTGCTAGAAAATATTTGAAAATCTTTGATTTAAATATGTTTAAATTAAACTATAAGAGTCATGTGGGACCTTGAAAACATAAATATTTCCAAATGTGTGTTTTTTATATATTAAATGATGATGATTGATTAGATAATGTTAAAAATCTTATCCACTTCTAAATTCAGAGTTATAACTTTTCTCGGTGCTATATTTCAGTTGATTAGGTGATACTCATGCGTAAGATCTATCTTGGGTACTTCCGATTCACTTTTTCCAGTTTTCTTGTTTATATTATAGTTAATTCACTAAGGAAGGAGACTTATGACTTTTTTCTTTTATACCTGTTTTCTTAACACTGAAAAGGCAATAAAAGTCACAGGGCCCTTTCACCAGAAAGAAGAGCAGGCACAATGAAACACACAAACATATGCCTAAAGCACTTTATATACAATTTTAATGGCTTAACAGATTCATAGATACCACATAGTAGTGAAAGATCCTTTGCCTTATACTAAGGTTAGTGTTCTAATTCTATAGAAAATACATTAATGAAACTATATTTACTTGTACAAAATGAAGTCTCCATTATAGGTCAAAAGTAAAAGCATCACTCAATAGTAACTCTGCTTTACCTATAAGTCTGATTTAAATACATCAATCAATGTTTATAATGGAAATGACTTTATAAAAGAAAAATATGTCAAATCAAGGAAGAGAGAACCATGAAGGAATGGGATGGAGGATGATGTATATTAAGGAAGAAAGAATTTCCTTTTTAACTTTCTAGTTAAAACTTTTATTGATATAAACAGAACATTTACCATTCTAATATTTATAAGTAATAAGAATTTGAAAATTGAAGCATATTGGTATGTGACTATTAAAGAATGGTTGTGTTCATTTGGTTCTTTAGATCACAAAGTTTTTGAATTATAAAACTTTGCCCATCCAATATATCAAAGAATACAAGTATATTTTTAAAAAATGAAGTATGAGGTACAGAGCAGAGTGATAATTCAAGTTATTTTAAGAGCTTTTCAGTATACTTTTGTTAGCCTGCTGTCAAGAAGAAACGTTTGAATTATGTTTCTGAATGATATAATGTAGGTTCAAGCGGGATCCAACTGTCATCTTTCTTCAGATCTGTTCTTTATTTCATAATTTCAAAGCACACTGATCTGCTTTAGTTTTTTTTTTTTTTTAGTCCTCAATTACATGTATTACACTGAATTGGCCTAGACAGAGCTGTCATTAAGGGGCTCCCAATGTCAAAACACCCATTTATTTTCATACAGAAAGATATAACAGTTTGGGGGTAAAACTATACATTTGAAAAGAATGTAGTCATTTATAATTATATTCCATTCAAATATCACCCATTCAAAAACATTTATGTAAGTATCTTCAGGTATAAATAAAGTAAAAAATAAAAAGTCTTTTTAAAAAATGACTATGATTTTACACTTAATCTTTTCCAGTTGCCTTAGGGTCTGACTTTCAAATTGTCAGGAAAACTTTCCTAAGTTTTTCATATGGAATATGAAAATTCAATTTGCTTTGTATTACAACTTTACCAGAAATAAAGACTTGTGATCGACTTTCTCTAGACAGCTTCGTTGATGATTCACATATAATTAAATTCAATGTTAATTCCTTTTCCATGGTTTTATTAAAGAGCTAATAAGCAGGTATGATTAGATGATAGTTAGAATTTAGTGAGTCAGATAATTAAGGAACAACTATTTTTACATAGCCACTTTGAGCTTTTCACTTTGTTTTTACCCAATTTGAGCTTTTCATTTTGAGTCACGGCAGGTTGTGCTAGAGTTTTTTCCACGATTTATTATCCGTTAGAATTGAGGTAGCAAATAATTATATGAGTGTTTATTTCTACTCTAACAGTTTCAATATTTAGTACCTAGTATAATATTAGAAGGAAACAAAGAAATCACAGGAACTGGCAATTGGTACTCTTAAAAAATGTACTTAAATTATAAAACTACATATAGTTTATAAAATGACTTTTTTTAGTTTTATTTCAAGATGCTATAAAGTTCACACAAGTTTTTCATTAATTAAGCAAATATTTATTGACCTCTAGGAACAAACTATTATAGACACTTGGTATAGAGCAATGGAAAAAACTCTTAAGTACTCCCTATTTTCCTGGGGTTTCATGCCAATGAAATTAGCACATAAACAGTCTTTTCACATATGTAATATTGTAACTTTCTTTCTCTCCACCCCCAACATCAGCTTATTTGTGTCTTCAAACTGACTAACCAGTAAGCTTAACTTTTCAGCTGAAAAATAGTGACAGATGGTCTGTAAATACTGATCTTCTTGGAAGTCTTCAGCAATTTCACAGCTATTAGAAGGGAAGTTTATAAATCAGAAGTTAGTTGGAGGGAAGAGGAGTAGACAGGATGGACAGAATCTTGGAAAATAGTATCTGAATTCAAAGAGACCTTAGTAAATTGAGGAAACTACCAGAAACAAACAGAATAAACTTCACCAAAGACAAGTGAAATGCAATGCAGCTCTAGAAAAACGAAAAAAGTAACTTTGCACATGAAAGACAGAAGGAGACAGGTTCTGTACAAGTTTTCAGGTAAAATATCGATATTGGCAACAAGCTGTTTTTTCAACATAGTGAGTGCCACCTTTCAAAAGTGTAATTGAAATGCCTAAATTTGACTGGGATTGTAGGAACCATGTGGTAGTAACTCCTAGGAAAATTGTACTTGTTAGGATGGCAACAGGAAGAATGACCTTTTAGGTCACTGCCAACCCTGAGTGTCCATGAAAAGCATGAAAAAGGACTGACTTCTTTCACCAGGTGAATCAAATGAGGGATAATTGGTTGGTTACTCAGACATATCCCTCATTTCAAACTAGCAAACCCATAGAGTTTATGTAACTTTATACTCTGCAAAACATTAATCATCAAACTTCATATTCTACTCTGTTGTAGTTCCTGTTATTGAGCCCTCATTTGAATTATAACTCTCCATTTTCAGGATTAAAGTTAGTTTCAGTGACATTAATTATATTGGTTTCAAATGGTGCATGAGGTATAAAAGTGAATGATAGTAAAAAAAAGCAACTTACTTTAGTGATTCTTTTCTATCAGAAAGATGTCCTTAATACCAAGAGTAAAGAAAAAAATGTTTAAGTTTTTAATTATTTTTTATATGTTTATGTGACTTTAAATTTAACAGCAGTTGGATCTCCAGTTATGACCGCATGTCTCTCATTATGTCTATAGATCATTAACTGATTCTGGATTGCAACCAGATTTGAGGAGCACCCTACGAAAGCCTTGTGGCTGAGATTGATATTGCTCCATTTAGCCAAGATTGTGTCATAACACAGCTGTACATCGATAGCATTTCTACTATTGTTCCTGGCCTTTTCACCTTAGCAGGAAGTGATGATAAATAAAATGAACTTTAAAACTCATTCTTCCTACATTAGTAGTTTAATTGGTAAAAGTACTATAAAGTACATTCGGAAATTAGAAAAACTCAGAAAAACTAAAAGGAACTTTATGCTAGGAAAGATATAATCAGATGGATTATCTATAAAAATGTTGATAGCTTCAGTGGATTTTATTATGGAGCTCCATTTTGGTATATTAAACATTTTTTGTTCTTATATTCTTGGCTTTTTTAGTAAACTGAATGATAAACAGAAACCAAAATATTGACTTACCCGTTTTTTGCTTACGCTTATGCTTGACTCTTCCCAACTCATTCTTCCTTATTCTAAAGCACAGATCAGCTTTTCTTTTTAAAAATTAAATATTTTATTTTTTATTTATTTTTATTACATTTATTTTTTTGGAGTATAATACACATATAACAATATATTTAGTTTCAGATGTACAACATAATGATTCGATTTTTATATGTATTGTAAAGTGCTCATCAGAAGGAGTCTAGTTAACATGTGTCATCTGAATAGATACAATGTTTTTTTTCCTTGTGACGAGAAATTTTACACAGAGCCTCTTCCTTTACATTGCATAGAAAAGAAATATATATATAAAACAAAGGAATATTTTCTTTATAAGCTATATAAAGCAAGGGAAAATTTGGCATGTAATCTCAGTCTATTGTTTGTTTTCCAATTAGTTCAAATTGAATAATGTGTAGTAATGAAGGGAAATGTGTAGAGACGCAGACATAAATTCCAGCCATAAAGATTTTACCCATTTGATCTGTGAAAGAATATAAAGAATTTGAGCAATTTTGTATTTTTAAGGTTTTTATCCTAGTTCATTTTAAGTTGCCTACCCTTTCATTTTCTATTTAAATGCTTATTTAGAGTAATTTTAGAAGGCAATTATTTATATTAGAAGACTAATTTTTCTTTTTACTTGGAAAAAAAAAGACTAGAATAATAAATATGAGGTAGCCAGTACAATTTACATGTAATTTGCTTTTTTAAAACGTTGTGCAATCTAAATCCTGTTACTAACAATAAAACTTAAATTTGTATAACCAACAATATACGTGTTTAAGATGTACAGTGTTCCATTTTTTATCTGAAAGGCACTATAGCTGACTCCTTTTAAATTTTTTAAAATTAATTTTTCATATATTTCATTAGTGAGAAATAATATCCTGTTAGATTATGATAAATTGACAATCTGCCATCACATTGTGTAAAAACATTTAAATATATATGTTATAGAACTTCAGCAAATATTCACCAAGCACTTAGTAAGTGAAAATTTCTGTACTAGTTCTGTGCCAGTTCTTTGCAGGATGTGTAAGATGCAAACACATGGCTTATTTCCCAAAAGAACTGAAACTTTCCAGCTCTAGAGATCTGACAAGCTATATTGCCCTTTAAATCAAGAGATGTTCACTTCCCAATTATGAGGTTAAAATATTTGTTATTTGAATGATAATTTGCTGTATGGCAAAGAGCTATGATTTCAAAAAAGTTGAAACTACCATGGCCATGTTTTCCCTTTTCATTTTTTAAAACATTTTCTGCAAGTGATTAAATGTTTTTGTTTTATTCATTTAATATGGATTACTTTTTATTTTGAGGTGATTATAGATTCACTTGCAGTTGTATGAAATAATACAAAGATCAAATACCTTTTACCTAGTTTTCCTCAACAATATCTTGTAAAATTATACTTAACGTCATAGGTAGGATATAGACATTCATACAATCCACCAATCTTGTTCAGATTTCTTCAGTTTTTCTTATATTTAATTGTATCCGTGTGTGTGTTTACTTCTATACAATTCTATCACAAGAGTAAGTTTGTGTATTTACCTCCATAATAACAATACAGAGTAATTCCATCACCACAAGGTTGACTCATGTTGCCCTTTTGTGACCATACCCGCTCACCCCTAGTAATCACTAATCTGTTCTCTATCTCTATAATTTTGTCATTTCAAGAATGTTATGCATATAAGTGAATCAAAAGAGTATATCATCTTTGGGATTGTCTTTTTTACTCAGTATAATTCTCTACAGTTTCACCCAGATTATGTGCATCAGTGATTTGTTCCTTGTTATTGCTGAGTAGTATTCCATGGTATGGATATACCACAGATTGTTTAACCATTCACCAACTGAAGAACATCTAGACTGTTTCTCATTATGGGCTCTTATAAATAAAGCTGCCATGAACATTCATATGCAGGTGTTTGTGTGAACATAAATTTCCATTTCTCTGGGATAAACATCCAAGAGTACAATTGCAGGGTGGTATGATAATTGCACTTTTAGTTTTATAAGAAACTGCCAAACTATTTTCCAGAATAGCTGCACTGTTTTGCAATCTCACCAGCAAAATATGAGTGATCTAGTTTCTCTTCATTGCCAGCATTTGGTATTGTCATCATTTTAAAGTGTATAGTGATATCTCATTGTGATTTTAAACTGTTTTTCCCTAATAGCTAATAGTAGTTCTTTTCATAATCTTGTCTGACACCTTTATATCCTCTTCCATGAAATGCCTGTTTATGCCTTTGGCCCATTTCTAATAGAACTGTTTTTATTGTTTTATTTGTTTGTTTTTATTGTTGACTTATCAGAGTTCTTTCTATAGTCCAGATACTATCCCTTTGTTGTATTGCAAATATTTGTAAATTTGTTTGCAAATATTTTCTCTTTATCCATAGATTTTATTTTCATTCTCTAATATATGAGTTAAATTAACATATACCTATATGTTCAACCTATTTCTGTACAATTTTTGTTTTCCTCAATCATTTTTCCTTTCTTCATTATCTAACATAAATACACATTCTACTTATCATTTTCATACATGCCCTATTATATTTAATAAAACGGTTTCTCTGATTTTTTTGCTTTTTGGCTAAATGGCTTTGGAGGGTAGAAGGTTGGAACTCATACTGATGATATGTTAGAAACTAAGTAAGTACATCTATTCACAAAAGATGAAAGAATTTAATTTTGTTACTTCACTTTGCCAAAGTCCGAACAACCAGTTGGAAAATGGAAAATGGAATTATATAAGTTGCATGACATCACAAAGTTAATATTCTATTTAAAATATTTTAAAATAATATCCATATAACCATTTTATCATATTTGTTAAGTTCACTTAATTAGTATGCTTACTATGGTGTACTAATAGGAGTGATTGTATTTTATTTTAATTTAAAGAATTCCTCTTTGTGATATTTTAAGAAATGTCCAGTTCTCTTGTGTCAACAACTGCTCTCCAAATAAATATTTTTATCATAAATGTTGCCTTTTATATTTTTTACTTCCATCGAAAGCAATTCAATGTTTTCTGTGAATGAGATGTTTTGTTTAACTTTAGATTTTCTTATTGTGTTTTAAACTTTTCTTTTTTGGTTTTGTGTTCTGTTTTCTTTGTATGGAAGACTGTATTTTAGTTTTTTTTTTTTTTTAATTTTTATTTTTAGCAAGCATGGGGATATATTCTTGCTTATACTTTGGGAAAGAGAACACCCTAAAATGTGGCTTAATCAACATTGTAAATCATTTCTTTCCCATTGACTCAGATATGTGCATTGTTGAAAACTGTGCTTTAGCCGCATATTTTTTTTAGTCTAATTAGCTGCCTGCCTGTAATCAGGACTATGTCAACTGTTGTCATTCTAAATGTTTCCTTTCTTTTTTTTCAAACACATTTGCCTGATTGACCTTTTTTTTCTCTGTCTTTCTATGGGGCTGCTCCAGGAGCCATGGCTAATCATCTTATAAGCAATGCTCTGCTTCGTCCGCATGGTACTAACAATCCCTATAATACATTGCTTGGGGAACCGGCGGTCTGTAACAACCCTTCTGTCAGCATGTACAACGCACAAGGTGTGCTGGAGTTTATCTTAATTTTTTCAAGTGAGAGTCCCATTTTATGTAGCTTTTATGGCCACATTTTTCTTTTCTTCCTCCTGCCTTTTCTTTCTCTTGGAAGCAGACACACAGATTTCTTTCACCTTCTGCCCGTCTTGGTGCTTTTATTTTCCATTTTCCTTAGGTTTTCCTTGGTAAGAAATGGATTCCTTCCTTCTGATAAACACATACTTAATTCACCAATATGTGTTTGTTTCTCTGTAATGTTTATAAAATGTATTGTGGCTTGTCACTATTTTTCTTGTTGTTGATTGATTTCTATATTAAATACTTATGTATTTATTTTGAGAAATGAGATATTTGCCTAAGGTAAGTAAGTTAAAGCAACACTTGATCTAATAGTCTTAATGTTAGAAGATCAAGAAAATAATCTTACTCTATTGTACCATGAGCACATTCTAGGCACAAATTAACAGTACTGATAAAAACAGTTAGACTCCAGGGAAAATTACATTGAACTAAGCCATGGAGAAAAGCTCTGTGAACTGAAGTGGTTCTACTCCAGCTTGCCATTGCCCTTGTGAGCTGGGTCAGTAAAGTCACAAAATCCTTTCCCTACCATGTTTATGTGTTAAAAATAAGGCTTTTGAGTATGATTCCTCTATATTTTCTAGCTTTAAATGGTATAAAACTTTAATTTTCTCTCAAAGAAGCATAAATCTCTTTGAAATGCTTATAATATAAGCATTTGGATATGGCTTTATCTTTTCTAAAAATAAAAATTTATTAGGGGACAAGAAATTTAAAAAATCCATATCATATGTAAAGAGACCACAGGGAAAAAATACTCAAATAAAAGTTTCAATTTTAAAAATCCTACTAAGTGTTCTACTTATTTTAAATTGTATTTGAAAGAAAATTCACTATAACAAAAAGACTTCCAAGATTCCTTTAAGTAAGATGTGATAGATTAGCAGTATTTAACTTTTCCATGCAATTTTGAATAAAATTTTTATTATCCTCGGAAATTTTGTGGGTTTTTTGCTTGTTCGTTTGTTTTTTTTCTGCTCAGTCTGTGGTAAAACATTAGTGGTGTGAGTGCATAAAATTTGGTATGAATGTCCATTCCAGAGAAGCATGTCTGTTGTAACATGGCCACTAGGTGTCTCAAACCATATGAACTTTCCTGGGTGACACCTTGCCAAATACAAAGGATGATTTTAAATTATTTTTAAATACCAAAGTCAATAATTCAGAAATGACTTCAGGAATATAGCTGAGTTGTTTGTTGATAGGATGAAATAATTAAGCAAACCTTAAATTTTGTCAGCTTTCTTAAGGACTACATATCTAGGAAGTATAGACTTTTAAAATCAAAAGAGTAGAGCTCACTGGGTCCTCTTTGCTACATCACTGACATTCTGTTAGCCTGTGCTTAATTATTTCCTGTGATGGGGCCCTTCCCACCTCAGGACTTCATAAACAGTTGACTCTTGAACAAACAGGAGTTAGAAGTGCCAATTCCCTATGCAGTCAAAATCTGCATTTAACTTTTGACTCCCAAAAAACTTAACTACTAATAGTCTATTTTTGACTGGAAGTATTACCAGTAACTTAAACCAGTTGATGAACACTTATTTTGTGTATGTATTATATATGTAGCCTTGCAATAAACTAGAGAAAAGAAAATGTTATTAAGATAACCATAAGAAAGGGGGAATATATATACAGTATTGAAAAATATCCACATATAAGTGGACCTTCACAGTTCAAACCCATATTGTTCATGGGTCAAGGGTACTCAGTTGTTGAAATGCTCCATTTGTCGTATATGTATTTTTTCCCTCCACTGAGCTGAAATTTGCCTCTGGCCATGACACTTAGGTTTGCCCTCCAGAGCAAAGCACAAAGCATACTGCTCTCTGTGGCAATCCTTTAAATACTTGAAAGCAGCTAGCTAACCTGACTTTTTAGTCCTCTATTTTCCTCGTGAAACAACCTCAATGCCATCAATATGAGATGATTTCTAGGTCCTCCTTCATGGTTACCCCCAGCCCTAAATTGTTTCTCATTTGTCAATGTCTGTATTTCATCGTAGCACTCAATGAAGTGTATATTACACAATGTACCAGATGTGGTTTGGTAAAACAGTTTAGCAGCCTTTTTTTTTTTAAATTAGGCTATGTGACAGATTTTTGTGTCATCATAAACATTTTAAAGTGTGCTGGCATTAGTCAGTTTTGAATGTTGTTAAATGAAGATTTATACCATATTTGCAAATTGTCTATTCTACATTATTATTCACCTTACACAAAAAAGTTGTTGAACATTGTTTTAAAAAAATAATAAATTTAGATCACATTTTGCTCAGCTTTTTTGATTATTCACACGTGATTTCTAATGTCTTATATAGTGAAAAAAATTAACAATTATTTTATATGTTTTTCCTAATTCAGTATCTGCCTTCTTATTTTATTTTTACTGGTATCTTAAATTAAGGGATTTTTATAAAGATGGGACACTTCTGTAAATACTGTCAAATTGAAATTCTTATGATGCAAAATTTAAAATAATACCATATAGATTCAAAGTTTTATTTCTATAGAATCCATTACTGGATATTGATATTAAGATTATCAATAAATATATAAATGACTCTTCTGAATGGATTTGTTGTTTATGCCAGTAAGTTAAATAAATTCTATTGAATTATCTTAAAAACAAAAGTATATATATTTTTTAATGTTTTTCATAGTCAGAAATGGAATCGTTAAGCTATTTGATGTTTTAATATTTTTAAGTTGTTGAGAAACTATAGTAGTGCTTAAAATAATTCTTTTTACCACTGACTCAAAATAGATCTTGGTGATTGTCATATTGCTACTAATCTTATGCTTTCAGATGAATGCACTTATATTCTTACTGGCAAGGTGAAATCTTACATGAAATATAGGTGGCTTGGTATGTACTGGAGTGCTTTATGTTGAATTACCATTTGGTTCTATTCTATGAATCTTCTAATTCATAGAATGAATGACATCCAAGCAAAAGAAGAGTTCAGAAATAAGTGTCCATTTTTGCTTGTAATGCCTTTATTTAAAAATATGTAAGGGTGTGTTTCTAGTGGTACTGAAGCTTCTAGAGTTAGGAATAACAACTTATATTGCATTCAGAGTGTCTGTGGAAATATTTAAAACTTCATGCATAGTATTTCTGGACCATTATCTTCTTGTCAGTATTGGAGAATTTAATTTTTGTAAGATCAATTTTATTATCGATAAACCCATCAACAAAACATAATATAGAGAAGTCATGATTTTGCAAAATAATTTACATTTTAAAGTAATTTAATTCAATTCTAAAACTTTAAAGAAAGACATATATCCTTAGTATGGGATATAGTGAAGAATACATGGTAGTTGGTAAAAATACAAGGTTATAATATAAAATATATAAATAAATATTCTATTACAGCTGTCAAAGCCTAAGGCAAATGTGAAGAGAAAGAGATCAATAGTAATACATAGAAGGAATCCAGGAGATTCCTTTTCTGATCTCAATGCTGCCACTGTTAGCAGGATGGTGTTAGTGACGCTCAGTCTCTCTTGGCTGCAGTTTCCTCATCTCTGAAGAGCAGGAGTTGAACTTCAGTTATCTCTCATGCGCTTTCCAGTTCTAAACTTTTGTCATTTAAAGAGGGAGCCATAATGAACCTACAAACGATTTCCATATGTTGCTGTACTGGTTTGGCTCTTTATTTCCAGTTCTTTTTCTAAAGCTCTTTTGAAAAATCTAAAAGAAATTTCATCTGCAATTTGAAATATTGTTGGCTTTTGCTGAGAAGCATATCAACATTTTAAGTACAAACACTGTATCTCTAAAGCAGTAGTTAAATTACAAGTTGGAATCTCTTTAAATAATCTAGCCAGTGAATTCACCGGTTTTTATTTTGTGATGATTTAACCTTCCTGTAAACAAAATCAGCAAGAGCAGTTCTTTCTACCTGATTATGAGTTAAAAAAATTTTTGCTATGATTGTTTTTAAGAGATCAACTCTGAAAATGTTTGATTGCATATGATTGTGCAACAATACAGAAAAAATCCTGATATTGATGGTGGTAATTTTTTCCCTTCGCATTTTCTTGATACAGAATAAGATTGGATTTAACCTTTTTTTTTCTCCATAGTTATACAACTTTTGCATATGAGCTCCAGAAATGACCAATATTATTCACAATTGGTAAAGAAGCATTTGTTTAAATATAGTTGGGGAAAAATAACTTGTACATGGACAGAGAAGATACATAAGGGAAAATACACAATTACGAAAAACTTCAACTGTAGTTTCCTCTCTGCATATAAACTAAAGACTTTTTAATGAAAATTTTAAAGTTAATAACATTCCTTAGAAGCAGGTATTTTCTAACACACACACACTAATATTTATATATAGTTGTAGAAGTAGTCGTGGCTTGTCCTCACATTCTTTATCTTCTTGGTTGGTGAGATAATCTTAACTTTAAAAAAAAGTGTATTTGTTTGAAGTTTACTAAAAACTGTAGAAATGCTTATGAAAGACTCATTTTATTAGCATGTGTTAAGGGGGGGTTCTTATTTTCTGACTAACATTTCGGTATTTTTAATTATGATAAACCATGTAACACAAACTCATGAATTTTGGGGCAGTGGAAATTATTTCCTTTGACTCTTTTTTCTGCATATCATCAATTTGCTTTTTACTCATGTTTCTTCTACTGTCGCTGTAAGCTTACTTGTTGTTTTTTCTTTCCTTTTCTTCATGCTGTCGTTTAGAGCCCTACAGAGAGACAAGTATGGGAGTAAAGCTAAACATTGCATATCAAATGTAATTTTTTTTAGTTCACTTTTATTGCATCACATATAGATGATGTAGTTATTAAAAACAGTTCATCTCACAATTTAAAAACTAAAGAACTTATGAATTGACTTTTTTAAATATATGTTAATAGAGATTAGACGCTTTTGTTGTCTGATTCTTTTATTGTGTCACATAATCAACATAGTTGTTAAGTCTCATGTAATGTTTGTGTGAGTTAAATTGTTTTTAAATTAAGCATTTATTTTTGCTAATTCATAAAATTTTAATTTTTATTAGTACATTTCATCATATAAATATATGTCACATGCAACATGCCCACTTTATTTTATTATGGCTGTTTTGGACTCGTACCTAATGCATTGACAATGGAAATAATAAACATATGTTTCAATGCATCAGTCACTAGACCATAACCATCAAGCATACCATAGCAGCCTCTGCAGCAGCAATCACCCATCACATATGGCCCTTTAAAAGGCATTTACTTTTTTTTTCTTAACATTGTGGATTTGTCTACAAGATATCTTATAACATGAAAATAAATCGCTTCACCCTATGTCTGTGATGGCTGCTTTTTAACGTATTTTATGCATTGCTGTTTTCAAAAACTGTGCTACTTGAATACAGAGTATTCATCAGAAGTCCATATAAAAATTGACATATTTGGGATACTTTATTTAAACCAGCAATGAACTAGTTTAGTTTTGTTAAACATAACTGCATCACAGATATAGAATGAATCCTGTATTTTCACAAGTTAATGGTGTATTGAGAAGTTTAATAGAATTCTTCAAATAATTGTTTTGTAAAGAAATACCTTTTCTTATTTACTAGTATTGGTTAAATGTTCGTGTTTTATTTTCTTTTGTGATTGCATTTGAAGTGATTTATGAAATTATTATAGATTCTTGGATTTCTGTTCATTCAAGATTATGCAAAAGCCTTGAATAAGCATGTGGTCAAGTTTATTTTACTGAAGTTCTTTCTTTCCAGAATGTAATATTTAAGCTCTTTTAAATCCAAATTTTAACACACACGCAAAGTCGTCACTCATTATGAAATGGAACTTTTAATTCTAACACTGTGTTTTAAGGAATCAGATCCCTATGTCTTTATACATTTTTTATAGTATTATCTAATGACCCTAAAAAATTACTAATGGGTTAACATATAATAGTAACTGATGTGCTTATGTCAGAAAAAAAAATTGGAAAGTAAATCCGAATATTTTTGTTTCAAAAGTTTTTATATGCAAATTATTTTGATATGCCATTTTTTTGACTAAGCATTATTTCATGACTACATCATTCTGGCAAATTTAACATAATCCTTTTGTGGTTTTATATATAAGGATTATTTTTAATGTCATCAAATTATTAGAACCTGCTTGATTCTTTTACTTTAACCAAGATATTTGAAGTACCACACATGAATTATGTTAATATTATACCCATTTCAATATTAAGATAACATGTAAAATTAAAGGTAATTAATTATATTGATTGACTTTGATGTGTGTAAATTAAAAGCTATGAATGATTATCCCAAAATTTTGTGTTATTTTTTCTAAGTTCTAACCAAATAGACTTCAAATAATTCCAGGCAATGTTTGAGTGGAAATTGCAAATTCATAGTTTTTTTTAAGATTTATTTTAAACATTTCTTTTCTATTTATAAGATTTCTATCAATTGTCTGAATAGATAGATGATACATCGATCAATCGATTGATAGATAGATAATGTATATATAGATTTAATAGTGTTTCTTTGTTTCCAAACATTTTATACTTAACTAAAAATGCTAGCAATTTATACATGCTTCATAGTCATCTGTTTTTGCTTTTGTGCTTGTGTGTGTGTTCTGTGGTCAATTGGATATAAATGTCATAGTGTTTTATAATCTTTTTCAGAGGGGCTTCTGAACAATGCCAGGGATACAAGTGTCATGGATACTCTACCACTGAATGGTAACCATGGCAATAGTTACAGCATTGCCAGTGGTGAATACCTGAGCAACTGTGTGCAAATCCTAGACCGTGGCTATAACCATAATGAGACCACCCTAGAGAAAAAGATTCTGAAGGAACTCACTTCCAACTATATACCTTCCTACCTGAACAACCATGAGCGCTCCAGCGAACAGAACAGGAATCTGATGAACAAGCTGGTGAATAACCTTGGCGGTGGGAGTGAAGATGATGCCATTGTCCTGGATGATGCCACCTCCTTTAACCACGAGGAGAGTTTGGGCCTGGAACTCATTCATGAGGAATCTGATGCTCCTTTGCTGCCCCCAAGAGTTTACTCCACAGAGAACCACCAGCCACACCATTACACCAGAAGGCGGATCCCCCAAGACCACAGTGAGAGTTTTTTCCCTTTGCTAACCAACGAGCACACAGAAGATCTCCAGTCACCCCACAGGGACTCTCTCTACACCAGCATGCCGGCATTGGCTGGCGTGCCTGCCGCAGAGAGTGTTACCACCAGCACCCAGACGGAACCCCCACCGGCCAAATGTGGTGATGCCGAAGATGTTTACTACAAAAGCATGCCAAATCTAGGCTCCAGAAACCACATCCATCCACTGCACACCTACTACCAGCTAGGTCGTGGTAGCAGTGATGGATTTATAGTTCCTCCAAACAAAGAAGGGACCCCTCCAGAGGGAAGCGTGAAAGGACCTGCTCATTTGGTCACTAGTCTATAGAAGATGACAGAGAAATTTAAACCAACAAAACTGCTAACACCTGGTTGACTGTTCCTGAGTTGCTATAAGCAGTGGTAATAATGTGTGTACTCCTAAATCTTTATGCTGTTCTTGAATGACAAACACAAACTCTCAGACTTTTCTTTTTTTTAATGGGATTTTTAGGTCAGCCCAGGGGAGAAAGATAACTGCTGAAAATCCCCTGTGCCCTATCCTTTTCTGTCTTTCCCCCACTCAGATGGAGACTTCATTATGTTAATGAACAAGATATGAAGAAAATGGCGCTCATTGTGGCCTTGTTGAATTATGTTGTGTTTGGTCTAACATCTCTGATGCTGTTACAATCATGACAAGGACCTGATTTTTAAAAGGCCAGAACAGTTATTTGACATCAGTAACGATGCTGCGTCTAGATTGGAGTGCTGCACAAACAAACATGAAAGCAAAGCAGAACCGCATCACACAGTGGTTTTTAGTCACTCAAAACCCGAGTTCATCACAGCAGGAATAGCTGTGGTATACAAAATAAGACCACACAATTAATAACAAAATGGAGGGGAATTCTAGAATTATATGCTAAATGCATATTTTATGATTTACTGTCTTAACTGATGATAAAACTAATGGCAGAAAAAAAGAACTGAACAATTTCTATGTAATGTACAGATACTAGATTGCATATATAGTCTGCTTTCTGTTCCTCCAGAATTTGAGTCCTGTTAATGTAGTGGAAAAAAAAAAGAAATTTTCTTTTACTTTCGTGCTGGTCTTGCAAGTTTGTCTACCAGTAAGAGAGCAAAGTTTCCTTCCTTTCTTCCTTCATTTTCTTTTTTTTCTCTCTCTCTCTCTTTTTTTTTTTTTTTTTTTAAAAGTTCACTTGGCAAAAAAATAAATAAATAAATAATAAATAAATAAATAAATGAAACTATCACTTTATAAGAATCATTTTCTAGTAATGCAAACAAATTATTTTTTACAAAAAATAAAATAAAATAAATAAAATTAGACTTCCTTCCCTCACTATATATCTTTATTCAGTCAGGATATTTCCAAGAACATTTTTTGTGAAATAGAGCAGGATGAACTTTTATGTTTAGAGTGCATATCTGTTATAATGCAAGCATATTTGGCAAGCAGTTCATCACCAAGACAGTAGCTATGATTCTAGAAGTCAGGAGGTATCAATAGAACTAGCGGGGCTTCTGCATGTGAAAAAAACAGTATCCCATAGGCATTAAGGTGCTGAATGCTCAGTTTGATTCCCAAGTGTGCACTTGCACTATCAACTTTTAAAGGAAATTTACTCCCTCACAGTAAGAATTGAAAGGTCAGGCTATTTTGAAATGATTTAAAAAAAAAAAAAACCTGTTTATTAACATGAAAATTTATTTATTTGATAAGATTTTAAGTGATGTCGGAATACAAGAGGTATATTAGCAGCACATATAATTTTTTTCTTTTTAAATTTATGGTTCATTTTGTATGGTCTCAAAGTTGGATGACCTCATTACTAATATTTGTTGTAAAAGTGAAACTTGTTTGCCAACCAATAAACAACTGATTGAGATTTAGTAGATACCGTATTGATGTATGTACTATATGATTAATTATTCTTTTTTTCCTCACCTTTCTTTCTTTCTGTTTTCAGTATATAAACTTTGCTAATCCTCTATGGCCCAAATGAGCCATGCAAAAGAAATCAATCTGTCTAAATGAATAAACTAAGCACAAAATTATACAGCTTTTGCAGACAGAGTAAACCAGAAAAATAGGATGGGCATTTTTATGTTGGCTGAAATATGATGCATAACTTACTTTAGAGCAGGTTAATATATAGGTTATTATGTGCTTATTTATAAACCAGCTGCAGTCTCTATGCTTATTATAAAAAACAGCTTCAATCAGAGATTTAAATACTTCATAGAGGGGGGTGGATCATATTTTTTCTTCCCTTTTAAGCTCTTTTTTGATGTTAGAAATTTAAATTTACTCAATTGGCAAAATGCTGCAAGAATAAAGGAAAAGAGAATATCTGTTTTATAAAGATAGTCTAAGACATTTTAATGCTATTTTTTTTTTCTTGTTCTATATAAGAAGAAAGTGGGAGGGAAAATCCTTTCAAATAAACCTTCTAGATCTCCAAGTACTGAAAAACCTTTACCAGCAGTGTCCAAGCATGGAGCCTCTCCTAGGGCAAAGCTAGAAAGAATTTGCCAAATTATAATTTATCTTGTAGTATGTAATATCTTGGTGATTTTTTTTTCTTTTTCCTTTTAATGTCTCCCAAATTTAAACACCATCCACCTATAAATTAATTTCTTAATATGAGAAAGAGTGGTTTAGGGAATAGCCAGTAATCTATATATATAGTTTAAAAAGATATGACGAAAGATAATATTCTGTGCTGGGTCAGAATACGTTATAACCTTAATATAACCTCAAAATATCTTATGCATCATCATTCCTTTTTAGTCACTTGACATGAATAGTTTTAAGTCTACAGATTTTCTTTAAATTGTAGGAGAACCATAGCTTTAAATGGTAATTAGGTTTTCTCATACAACACAATGGCGATATTAGCACCTGAAAGATGGTTACCCTTTCTGGTACATAGAATACATTTGGTTACGAAAGAACCATTTTTAGACATATTTAAGGTGACTTCAGAAATAAATGTGGTCTGTGGATTATGAGCACTTATGTTTGTTTTGCCAATCCAACGATAATCTATATGAAAACAACTCTGTCAATAAGAAGCTAGTTTCACAGAACAATGGGGAAACTACCTCAATTCAGCTTGCTGATGCTGCCAATTCTGATTTTCTGATATTTGCTACCTCCCTACCCGCTATCTTTTGTGTTTCATTATATAAAATTTGAAGCAGGTAACCTCCCCACCTCTCCCTAGACCAGGTTGAAGAAGATCACTTGAATACATAAACTGGTGCAGAAGCCATTGAGTACTGTCAGTTAGTTATTTCCAAGCTCTTACATCAGGACGAAAGGGTAAGATTTTTGAATTTGCATACATCATAGCTGGCGTACTTTCAGAAAGACTTAAGAGCTCAAAGACTATTACAAGAAGGGATTATTCTCCCAAGTTTTACATGACTATAATGAAAACAAAACAATTAATAAAAGAGTTAATTACATACATCTCGATAGAAATTTGTGAATATCTAACATGTATCATTTAGTCCTCTTTACATTAGCAAAGGTTAATTAAATTCCTGAACTTGAATCTTTCTTTTTCACATGCATTTTTACGTGTAGCTATTGATAAATTAATAATTTTAATATTTTTACCACCTTTGTATTTTCAATACACTGTGACATTCATGACCTGCTCATCTGCATACTTCTGACGTTTATCTGATTTTTTACATTAAGAAGTAAATTTGCAACAAACACATATTATACACGCATAGCACATTATCCAATAGATGGCAGTAAGAGTTATGCTAATGAAAAAAAATTATTATTTCCTAGTAAAATAATATTTTTATATAACATTTTACACCTGATTTATTTTTTCTCTTTGAGGTTTATTTCATATGATACTTTATCAGGACACTAGCTAAAAGAACACATGTTTAGTTAATTCAGAAACTATTTGAATATTGCATAGCCTGTGTTTGTAATTGATAATATTTATGGAGAATTCTAAATTTTGCAAAGGAGAAATCAGTTGAAATTCTAATTTAATTTTTTGAGCACCTCCTATTTGTTTCCACTCTATTAAAATTAAAACACTATAGTTGAATAATAAATCTCTGTGCTAAAATAATCATGATAGAAGAGAACTGATGTGAGATCAATTATGTTGAAGTAAAAATAATGAGGAAAATGTATTGATCAACTGTAGGTAATGCAAATACCCTTAACTTCCTGTAAAACATATTCAAAATTATTCTAAATTAAAATTCAATTTATGATCTGTATTTTTAAAATCCTCATTAATCTAAAAGATGAAAGATCTTTAACATTTATTTGTTTTTAACATTAATTGAATTGGTGTGATGAAACTTTTCATGACAATGGAGATAAGCATATAAGTGAATTAGGAATATTTATAAAGAACCCATTATTGTAGGCAATAATTTTAAGCTTTTTCTCCACATAATCTAAATCCATTGACTGATTTGTTTTTGCTAAAAAAATGACATTAAAAACTTAAAAGGCTGACTTTCTGCATTATTGCAGAGACCAAAAGGAAGAGAAAAAATATTTTCTGGGTTGTCTAAAGATCAGCTGTGAACTAATCTATAAACATCTCTTATTAGTGAAAGAATAATTAGTTGTTAGAAGTTGTCCATCAGTACTGTAACAAAGTGCCATTGTTTGGGATTTTTTTGGGGAGGAAAGAAAAAAAAACACTACAGAACTACTATGCATGTCAGTTCAAATTTAGAGAAAGAGAAAAAGAATCCAAAACCAAATTTGATTTTGAGCAATTCTGAAAATATTGTCAAGAATATTGTTTCTTCTATAACAAATATATTTGATATAAAATAACAATATGTATGATCTTCCCAGTCTATTGTAGTAGTACAATTAAGATTTAATTAGTTTGTTTAGTAATTCATAACTATAACTTGCCACATAAATAATTACTATGCACTCTGAAGTAATATTTTAAATATATCTCATGTTCGATTTCTACACATTCATAAATTAGAAACATGGAAGCACAAGAGTGAAGCAGCAACATTACAAAATAGTTTATGGAAGCATTTTTGTGCAAATGAATTCTACATAAGAAGCTCATAAAGTAGATTTGATAGATCCCAACTATAAATTTAATTTTGTAATCAGCAAATATGTCCTCCTTAAACCACCTAAAAATATTGCTAAATATCTAAATTTTTATTTCTAGACTAGTAGAAATTGAGAAGTGTTGGTAGCTGCTTCTTTCCTGCTTAGGCCATGACAGGAATATTTTTTATTTACTAATTAATTTGATTATCTCTTCTTTGCTTTAAAAAGATAATCAATCTTTAACCGTCACCTGTACACATACTTACATACTCTGGTTTCTTTTGTTTACAGCTTGCCGAGGAAATAGCTTGTTTACAATATTGCAAACTTTATGATTTTTGCAATAAAATGGGTAGTTATGGTTTTGCATCTTCTCATTTAAATAAAGTTACTGCTATCTCCCCCTTTTAAAAAAATTAGATCAGCACTTCTTTAATATCTAAGATCTTTAAGTTATTATTTAGATGTCTCTATTCCAACTATGTTTGACGTTTCTTTCTCTTAATACATGTCACTCAAATTTTTCTCATTTAAGTTGTGTCCCATTAAAGTATGTCAAAGGTAAATGTAAACTGATTGTTAAGAAAGCATATGAAGGGAGAACTTTAATTTATGTGAAGAAGTTAAGGAAGACTATAGAAAAAAGAAACAAAACCTGTATTGGGATAAACAAGTCTTTTCAATCACAATATGAATAGAAGAAAAGCAGAACCAAGTTAGCAAATTTTGGGTGAGGTTGCAGGACCTAAATTAGAGTTACAGAGAAAAACTTTAAAGAAAAAAAATAGCAAAATCATTTAGAGTGATAAATATCTTTTAAATACTGTACCAAACACTATTGATGCATTGAAAAAAAATAAAATTAGAGTTCACCATATTATAATTTCATCCTACTGATTCTACAGGAAATGCTAAACACTTTAGCACCATAGTTACTTCTTGTCTGGCTATCCCCTTCCTCAAGGACACATGAATATTTTATAAATGTTTCTTAAATATAAATATTTTTGCCTCAATTCACTTTCACTCTCTTATCTGCTTATTCTGTTGTATGCCAACACAGTTCATGCTACTAGTAGCTTTGTACCTTCTAGAGCTTTATTATGACTCTTTCTAATAAGCATTAAATTAATATTAACTTGGAATTATGTACATTGTGCAAAATAATTCATAACCAAGCAATATTTATATTACCAGATAATTCATTATATATATATGAATATTACTTTGAGAATGAAAAAATAATAACACTGCTGAAAATATTACTCTCAATTTCTCTCTATTGTAGTCAGTTTATAAAATTCTGCAGACAGTTGTACACTTGGTGTGTTATCAGAGTACTCTATAATCCAAATGTGTCTAAAAGTATTCCCAATGCTTCTTCATTCTAGAATGCCAAAGAAAATAGCTTGAAAGAAGAGGACAGCAAAGCCAACTTCTAAGGATCTAATTTAGATAAACATTGTCATCCAGAATGAATAATTTTAAAATTAGAATATTCCGCTCTATGATCAAAGGGAGAGGTTATTAAAGATTTACAGTTAATACAATATCGGAGGATTTAAAATTTTAAAGATGTTAAGTTTGTCTCAATAGCTCAAGACTGCAGAATTTTATACCACATTGGCAAGAAAATATGTTTGAAATTCATACCTAAAGTAGTTTTTTAAAGGTTAAGAATTCTTCTGATTCCTCTGAAGGTAAAACTGACAAAATGATCCTGGCTTCAAAAAGAAATGTTTTGGTTGACCTCAAAAAATGTTTGGCAAAATTCATGAATGCCATCAACTCTTTCATAGTAGGCACAGGTTTGGGGGGATGGAACTTGGGAAACAATGACTAGAATAGAGTGTCCTTTTATGCTGACCACTGCTTCATCCTCTACAGCATTTTTTTAATTCTCCGAACATCAAGTTGTCAAAATGTCTTATGTTTTGAAAGACATTATGAATCAAAAAAGATGAGGAAACAACATTTAAAGTTGATTTTCATGCCTCATTTGAGAATAAAGATTTCCTTTACCATCCTAAGTAATAAAAATATGATATGTCTTGAGACAGAGCTGTGGACAATCAGAATGTGTACATTTATAAACAAATCTTCTTTGTATATTCTAACACTGACCTTTGCCTATGAACTATAAAATTGAAAATTGTAGAAAGAGCTTGATTTCCTTTCACTTGGCTTCTTTGAACACGTTGGAAGATAGAAGGATAATTTGGAAAAGTTTTTCATACTGTTTTCCCGCTTGCCAAGCATTAAATCTAATGCAAGATATTTCTTTTAAAAATGATAGTTTATTTAAAAAACTGACAACTAACTAAGCTATTTCTCACTGATAAGAAAATCACTTTTTAGGAACAAGAATATAGCTATTGCAGGCTTTGGTCTCTTACCATTCTCATATATTTACACGTGGCATTAATCTTATCATATACACCTATCAGATTTCAATCTACTGGATTTTTTCCCTTGTACAATCTTTTCAACCATTTTTTCCCCTTAAATGCTCTGTACAATCACCTGTAAAATCATGAGCTACAAACCTCAATAAAAAAATGTCAGTAAAGAATAAGTGATGTAGTCACTGTTATTATATGGTAGTACCAAAACTTTGGTTTTGAGAGTGTTTCAAACTGCAGGATAACAATGGAAACATGAACTTGTAATAGGTTTTCTTACTATCCCCAAACCCTGCCACCCTCCTCTTCACACATTGGAAATAAAATGTGAGCCGTTTTTTCCCCTTTATGTTTTCAGAGAACTGCTGCCACCAAGATGTCTGTATGGCTATTTGTTCTTTCCAGAAAGATAGGAAGTTAAATTAAGAACTTATTGCTTGCTCTTAAAGTTTGCCAATAATGAGATATAATCAATTGTAATCTTATATCTGCTGATCTTATTTTTCCTCATCTCTAACTGAGGAGTAGGACAGTCAGTCACCAATAAACCTTTGGTCCAAAGGAGAATTTGGAGATCTGTGCTGCGGCATGCTATTCTTCTTTTGAAGAAAAGTCACAATAAAAGTTAATGTATGTTGTGTATCACAAAGACATTATGTAATCACCATTATGCAGTGTCAGGGATCAGCAGCTCCGAGTGCCTAGTATGTGCCTGACATATTACTTTTTTCTTTTTCATTTAATGTGTTTCAATAATATGATGAAATATAGTTTTTTATAGTCACTTTACAGAGGAAATTTAAATTCAGATTCACAGTTATAGAGGTAGTAAGTTTTGAACCAAAATCTCTCAATCTAAGATCCATTTTATTCTTTTTAACCATGTTATATTGCATCGACTAAATGATTAGTTAAGAAGAAATTAACCCATTGTTTTCATTTAAATAAGAGGGGAGGGGACAGACATTAAAGTAAACTGAAAAAAAAGAAAAAGAAAAACATGGAGCCTGCTTTTAAGGAGCAAAAGTTTATATAAACTCCATTTTACTAGACAGTTAAGAGAGAGAGGTATCGTTGATTTTACACCTTTGATCAAATTACTAAATTACTTTTCTAAGAATAGGATTTCTGATCTCTAAAGTAAATATAGTCAAGTAAATAACTATTTTGTATGTGATATACAATGTACTTGGCATACATGAAATTCTCATCCAGAAAATTCTTAAAACAGATACTGACTTAGAACTAAATAGACTGTGTCTTGTTTCTGTTATTACCACGTCCCCACCCACTCCCACACATAATGGTTAGAGGATAGTAATATGCTTCTAAATCAAATTCTAGTTTAAAGTTTTGCTCTTTTATGTATGTTTTGTTCATTTCATTATCAGAGCATGCATAATAACTGCAAGTTTCTTAGTCTTTTTTAATATATTTTTTCAATTACAGTTGACATACAATATTATATGAGTTTCAGGTATACAACATAGTGATTAGATATTCATAAATTTACAAAGCGATCTTAGTCTTTATGCAATTTTTCAATATTTAATCTTTTAATCTTTACACAACAATTTTACCGACTGTAGTTCTAGTGCTCAAATGCAGCATTTTATGATCTGTATTAAACAGGTCTTATTTGTTGGGGGAAAAAATGGCTCTGAGTTAAATACATTTGGGAGATACTATGCTAAACAAAATAAAATAATTTTTCTTATTGTAGGATTTCAGAGAGTGCATTGCAAAACTATAAGAGAGATGTATATATTGTGCTGTCTCCTAAAAATTATTTGGCCCTGAAATCCTGAAGGAACCTGCAGAGGAATACTTTGAGAAGTAGAACTCATTTTGTGAAAAATGTTTTTGCTACAACTGCATTTTTTTTCCTTAGTATTTTACATCAACAAAATCTGGAAGTGTGACTCCTTCAATATTAATTGGCTTTATAATTAATGATAAAATAATGTTATAAAAGTATCTCCACTAAATATCTGGTTCCCATCTTTAGGCGGAAAAAGAACAATTAACGAGATGAATGCTGCATGGAGAATTGTGCCGAAACCATAGAATCCTTTATTTTAGTAAAACTTCCTATCTTCTAATATCAAATACCCATTTAGCTGCAGCGACTCGAGACAAAAAAAAGTATACATTTGACAACTGTTTTTCTCATTTATAAAGTGCATATGAATTACAGAGGAATCGTGTTAAAATGAAAATGTTGATTTCTGTTAATCTGCAGGTGGGTGTGAGTTTTTGCATTTCAAATAAGCTCTCAGGGATGTTTGCGTGGCTGTTTCACCTAAGACCAAAGTCCTTAGACTGTCTTTCTCTGTCTCCCTCAGAAACAAAACTAATTTACCGTAGGCTAATTAACATGAACAAGAGTTAAATTCCTATGGCATCTTAACAACGTTATAATGAAATGACACTGAAAGAAACAATGTTATTTAAGTACCTGCTGTGTTTGTTTTGTTACAATATCAAAATGTTTACTACAAAACCAGTGAAGAATCTTCTCTGAGTAAGACAAGAGTCAACTCACTTTTCTCTACTGACCTGAGACAACTCATCTGGGATTTACTTCCAGGCACAGCAGCATAAAATATAACTGTCTTATCCAAAAGTATCAAGAATATTAATATGCTCTGAAGATTTTATGTATAAACTGAAATATAAGATCTTGTCCATATCGGTGATTGTGTATTAGTTGTGTTAAAGTCAAAACACATATGATATTTTTTAAAAAGTACAAATAATTATGAAGTAGGTAATTCTTATAATGAACATAATATTTCAGATAATCACAACTCTAAAGACAAGACTAATGTCTGAATCTCTAAAATATTAATTCTTTTTATATTTCTAATCTGGGAAAAAACTCAAACCCTTTTATTTTTATTTTGAAATTTCTACTTTGCTTATATGAAATGTACAAACCATGTATTTTATATTTAGTAAATAATCTTAATTGTTAAATTAACCTTAACCTTAATTAAGCCATATTTCAGAAATTAAATTGACAATTATTTTTAAATTCGTGAAAAAAAGATAAGATATATTAAAATATAAGCCCCCTGTCTGGCACTTCATGTTTCTTTCTTTCTTTCTTCCTTCCTTTCTTTCTTTCTTTTCTTCCTTCCTTCCTTCCTTGTGCAAGCGTGAGATTTTGTTTGATCCGATTTTGACGATAATGATGCTGAGCGAGGTTGATGGACGCAGCGAGCCCACTTTGAGCGGAAAGACATTTTAGAGATTTCTGAAAGATGACGACGAGAATTATAATCGACCGATGATCCCCGGAGACAAACAACCAGAACGAACCCTTGACGAGGGCAGATGATCGATAAGATGATTAATTTATCGCGATGAAAGATTGATATTGCACAAAATTGTTAGCTCAGTATTTCCCATCTCCACTTTTGTTTATATAATTACCTACAATGTATTAAAAATAAAATAAAACAATAAAAATGAGCATTTGAGAGCTTGCTCCCTAGCACATGTATTCAGTGTGGCTCAAATAAACTCTTATAAAAATTCTCTATAGGTTTGGACATTTTTTTACTTATCAATGTTTACTTAGCATAGTTGGCAGGATTCCGAAACAGTCTACCCAGGACCATCCTGCGTACTGGACCTGGTGTTAGGTATTAGCCCTTAAGGGCCTGTTGTGCCCCACAAGCTCCTGCCTTTGTATCAGGTGAAGTTGGGCAAGTTTCTCTTGGAATTCTGGTGTTTCTTGCTTTGAGAAGCAGGTATGACTTTATTTGAGCTGTTCTTAGAAAAAGCCTCGAGCTGGCTAAAAGTCAAGATAACCCACTGGGTCACTGCTTTTATTTTTATTTTTATTTCTTTTTATGAATTAGATTATCGAGAATCTAAACAACATCTTTGCTGGTTAAATGAGAGACTGAACTCTCTTTCGCTCTAAAAGAGAAAGGACATTTTATTTCTCAGCCCAAATAGCTAGTAGAGTGACAACAGGTGTTCTAGATCCCCAAATCCTTAGTGACAGAGATAGGTGCAGCAGAGTTCAGTGCAGTAACACAGCCAGTACAAGAGAAGTTGCCAGGAACCCTGGGGAAGAGGGCAGAGCACCTTGGAATGAATTCACTCTGAGAGAGGGGCCCAGAGAGAGGGGCCATGCCTTGGTAAACATTGAGGTTCTAGCAATGGCAAGCTCTCCTTGGCCATATTCTTAGGTGACTAAGAATCTTTGTGGGGTTGCTTGAGGAAAAATTTCCTCTAGGACGTGAAGCGGTCTTATAGGGGTTGACTACATTTGGCTTGACCGAAGACGTGCACGTAAAGGCTGGTTTTCTCTAGAAATTTGTTCGAATTCTCCAGATCTCAAAGTTAACATGGGAAATCATGCTTCCCAAGCCAATAAGGCCCACCACAGTCAATCTCTTATTTCTAAATAAGATGGCTGTTGTAAAGATCCTTTGCTATCTAACTCTTTTGCTCATACAATTAGAAAAAGCTGGCTATAAAATTACGTAAAATGAATTGAAAGAAAATTATTAGAGACTGTCTCAGAACTTAAAAAGGACTTCTCCCCTAGGCTAAAATGAAAAGATGTAAAAGAATTTACAAGGGGAAAAAAAGAGAGAGAAAGAATTTAGATAAGTAGATCAACTTATGATGTCAGTTAGGTGTCAACCCAGTTCTTTGAGGTATTAAAAATGGATTTCCTTATTTTAAAAGGGGGAAGGTAATTTGGAACTTGACTTGTCAAGTACAGATATACATTGTAAAATTTCTCCATTACAAAATTTGGATCCAACTATTCTGTCTGTATATGTCTATGCATGTACATTATAAATGTGAGATAATTTTATACCTCCAGATAGTATTGTCAAAATTAATTTAAAGACAAGTGTAGGATTGGGTATTCTAAAATCTCAAGATATATAGAAACTAATTCAAATGCTTTTCAAGTTCATGTGATCTAAGATTAATCTTTAAGAAAGAAAAGCCAACTTGTTTGTTGGTCTATGTAAACAGACATTATTTTGCTTAGAGGTTTTACAAAAATAAATCCATGTTAATAACTGACTTTGATGTCTATGAAATATGTTTCTAGAGGTTATAAAATGTCTTCATAAATCTGCCAAGCTGAAGAATGCTAATTGATAATGGCTTAGTTTTCATTAGACATTCAGATTTTAAAGGTTAAAATCTCAATATATGTAGAAATAACTTTGCAGTGTTTCAGAAGGGGCCCTAGAACATTCTAAAAGATTTAAAATTGCATGGGAAGCATTGTAAAATAAGTAATAAAAACTTCTAGGATATATTGTATGGGTGAACAATAGTTGTAACTTAAACAAATTGTCAGAGCTATAGAAAACCCAAGAGGGCCACTTCGTTCTTTTCTGCTCCCTGGCAAATCCCGTTTTTTTGTTTTTGCATTCCTTCATGCATCACAGTGCATTTAAGTTGAAATTAGATGAAGGAATTTATGAGCTGACATTGTTGAAAGGAGACATCTTACACTATTGTCAAGGTTTTATAGAGTCGCTTCAAGAAAATACCAAGTTGGTAACCGCTTTCTTTCACAGCAAGCTCTCAGGAAACAGAGTTTACAGATCATTGACTGCCACCTGGAGATTTTGTTTATTGGAAAGGACATCAAATAAAAAGCACTGTCTAACCTCAGTGGAAAGGACCTTATCAGGCACCTAACCACAAATGGACATCTACCCCTCTCTATGTACATCAGAGACTCCTCAAGGATGAGAAGCCACAAACATCAGAGGTAGACAGCTATCCCAAGACATTAACAAGGCCTGTATGTGTACAGATTGACGTCGAACTCAGAAACAAATTGTTTGTCTTTACCTGTCTGCCAATGATATCAGTCATAATAATCATTATGTTCGTTTTTGAGTTTTTCTATTTAGTCCAACTGTTTATGGTTACTGGAGAAGCATAAGATGACTGTTAATACTCTTTTATGGTTTATGCAAATGTTATACTAGATGCCAAATGCAAAAAATAAAAAATAAATAAGACAGAAGACAAAACTGGGATGATGATAGTTCAAAGGATAGCAATAATCCAGACTGTTGTTGTTGTTATGTTTTGTTTTTTGTTTTCTGCAATGAAGGCTATAACACCGAAATTTGTCCTCAACTCAGATCCTCTGTTCCCAATGGTCAACAAGGTGACTTTGATACTGAGACTTCCTAGGAATGAGCCTTCCTAGCACTATGAGATCACGCTATCTGACCAAAAAGTTAGTTATCAATGCATTCCTTGGATTGATTTATGACAAAAAGGGAGAATTGTGGATGAAAAAATGAGATTCTACAGAAAGTAACCTCACAGGATGATCTGATCATAAATTCTTAACTGACTGGTCATGATGGATACTCATACCCTGGCATATAATTTTTAATTAGAAGGTTTATTTTTGCCTTAAGTAAGCCCTATTTCTGTGCATCTAGGTTAACACACCTTTGAAATGCCTCTTTTCAGACTCCTCCTTCTAAAAGGTAACCACTGTCAAGAGAGTAAATAATTTTAACTATCCTGTAATCCAATTCCCACCTGCTTTCTCCCGTCTTCATGTAATCTTTCTTACATTCCCTCTTTAATTTCAAATGCATAAAAGAAACTGCAAAACTCTTATTCTTTGGAGCATTTGAGATTTTGCTCCCTGGTCTATGTCATCAATTTGGCTCAAAAAAAAAAAAAGACTCTTACAAAAATTCTCTACAGATTTGGACATTTCTTAACGTCGATAAGACTAAACTCCATTCAGTCTCATAAAAATATGGGCTCCATTTTCTCTTTTTTAATCTGTCCTACTTTTTAATCTCATTCTCAGTCTTTTATGTTTAATCTCAGCTTTACTCATTTCTCTCTTTTGTTTCTGGGTTCCACAAAGGTCATTTATATCTTATTTGATCTTTCTTTGCTCCATATATCAGCAGCATCTTCTCTCAGTCATGGGATTTACTCATCATCCTGTCCTTTGCCTTGTCTCCCTTCTTTTCTCAATATTCCTAAATATACCTTGGCCTCAGCCCTCAATCATAATTTTTTTCTAGGTCATTTTAATTTGTCTCTCTAGACTTATGCATCCATCACACTAGGTCATTTGTTTTTTTTCTGTGCACAGTGTAAATTCACAGAATTGCAGCCCCTAAAATACTTTAGTCCAATCCCTTTACTTCACAGATAAGTAAAATGAGAACTACAAAGGGCATGAGATAGTTCAATGTCATACATACCTCATTCATGCTGGAGCTAACTCTTGTGTCAGAGTTTCCTGATCAGCACATTTTCTACTATGTTTTTTGTTTTGAAATATTTTCCTGGCTAAGCTTTCCTACTACAATGTGGCACCCTCATGTGTGATCTAGTTTCTCCTCTCTCGCCAAAGTACTTTTCAGGATCCTTTGGTTTTAAGTAATAGAACAATAACTCAAACATACTAACAAAAAAAAGAACAAAACAAAACAAAAAAATCTTCAAATATTTTTAATGGAATATATCCACTAACTTAATCTGAGAGGAAAACCTGAGTTTAGAGTTAATTCGGAACCAAAACAACAAACACAGTAAAGACTGTCTCTTTTTCTTATTTCTGTTTTCCCTGTGTGCTAGCTTGATATATATATATATATATATATATATATGATATATATATATATATATATCTCAAATATATATATATTTGATATATATCATATATCATATATATATATATATATTTTTTTTTTTTTCCTATTGAGAGGTGGTATTTTATGGTGATTGAGTATCCAGACTTTAAATCTAGACTGCCCAAGTTAAAAGCTTGCTTCTCCATTTTTTGGTCTTGTGATTTTTCAGCAAGTTTTTCCCTGTACCTCAGTTTCCTCTTCTGTAAAATGGGGGGTAATATTAAAATCGACTGAATAGGATTATTAGGATAATAGTTAAAATCATGAGTTACTAAAGCATTTAGAAGAGTGGCTGACATATAATAAATGATTAATAATTGTTCCCTATTTTTTTTTAAACTTTTTCTCCTTTTATTCTGAAGTTCAAGAGACATCCTAGAAGGTGATCATGATTTTACATTTGACCCAAACAAAATAGATTAATTTGCAAGTAAATCTGCATAGTTGATTTGTAATTAAACTAGCATTTATACTTTGGAATAGTTTATTAATCTCACAGTTGTTCTCTATTCTTATTGTTGTAACAGGAAAGTCTCTTGTATAGATAGAGTCATATTTGGCAACAACTTTGGACTTTCAATCAAATAGCTCCATGAAAATATGAAAGAGCTCTTTTGTTAAAAAAAAATCACAAGGAAATATTCAGATTAACCATGCTTGATTCTTATACCTTACCTTAGACCACTTTTGCCCAGGGGATTACCAGAATTGGTAATCCAGAATTGGTAATTACCAGAACACCTTAGTTTACTGTTTATATCTCCAACTAGGGAAGCAAAGTCTTACCAAGAGCTGGCTTGAGGGGAAAGCTGGACAAACACACATGTGTTGGTATCACTTCTTACAATGCTACAGCTTACCCAGTCCATCTGAGACATAAGCCTTGTAAAGATCAATCTTTCACACCTTAATCATGTTTCACATCTAAATGACCTTAATTCTTTATCTTTACTCAGTTTCATTTCTATATCACTAGTGTAATGTTAATCAAAGCAAGTATTAAACTCACAATTCAATCAATATTATAAAGCTGCCATTTCCATTGGTTACGATTACTTTCTATCCTCTCCTTAATAAGCCTTAATTGCAAACATGAGAAAATCAGAACTTAATACTTAGTTCTACTCACGCTTCTATCAAGTTCCTGAATTTCACTAAGTTTTAAAATTTCAAGTAGAGAAATACTACTTTTCCTAAACACTAATGTGTCCTTGAAAAAGATAATTAAATTAATTTGATGAAAATGCTTTCTGAAAAAAGGATAGAAATTAAAATGCTATTAAGTTTAATCCAGGATTAGCAAAAGATGGCCAGAAAAGCTGCTATTCTCACCAAGCTGAAGGTTTAGAGCTGAGGGATATACCCCACCACAACACATATATCTGAATAAAAAAAAGTTATTTTTAAAAGAATGCTGCCACCAGTTAGTAACAGTCTTTCAGATAAAATGGTGGAAACTTTTCCCAAGGTATACCTTGCACTCAAGCATTTATGTTGAAAGATAGCTGATCATATCTTTCAACATACACACAACTATTGAAAGGAAAAATAAATGAATACACACACAAACACACACACACACAATTTTAACAAGAAAAAAAGGAATGCTAGCATTTCCCCTCTAATTTCATGAAGATTTGAGAAGAAATATGTATGCCATACCCTCTGAGGTCTTCCACATTTTCTGATTCAAGGAGAAGATTCAGCCCGTCATATAATAATACCATTAGATTTCCAGCTCTATCAAAAGAATATCAGAAGCAAAAACAATTACAGTTCTGCTTTTTCTGCTCAATAATCCATAGGTATACAGATTTGTGTTTTATTTATTAGTATTTTGTTTTATTCTAAGTGGAAGTGGTTATTGAGATTTTTATAAATAAACAAACTAGAAGTGCCACTAAATTTTGATTTTTAAAAAAGTGTTTCAGAAATAGTAAAAGCTAGACAAAAATAAAAACTGAATGGGCTCATTAAAAATATATAGTTTGAGACACAGAGACTTGAACATACATCAGAAGAAATTACTTATTACTTCTAGTAGGTTTAATTTAAAACAAGCTACAAGATAGTCGTAAGGAAATAATACAAATCTTTTATTAGAATAATTAAAACCTAATTGTGCTTTAATTACAGATTAGATTACATTTTGCCAAGTTTAAATAAGAATGGTAATACTTTTTATTGAAGCTTTGCTAGATGTAAGAGCCTAGATTTGGGAATTCTGAAATTTGTTCATGAAAAAAATTATATTCCTTTGTTAATGTATATAGGCTTTATGTTAAAGCAGTAAATTAAAGCATAATTTCAGGACACTGAGATGTTTAAGGTGATCAGATGATCAACTATTTCTGGTCATCCTACATAAATGCTAACATAAAAAATTAGCATACGCAGTACTTCCAGTTTTCTCAGAGGAATAACAACTTAAAGAACAAACCAAAATGCTGAGGATTAAATCACACTTGGGGCTTATATACTCTGCATGCCCAAAGTGTTTGAAAATGGTTTCAAGAGAAGGGAGTGCTTGAAAAGATTATAACTCTCAAGACTATTGTAACTAAGCATAATGTACTACAAATAAATTCTGATGTGACTGTTACAGAAAATAGATGTTGTAAAGACCATCTTTTAGAGGGGAAATATAAGCTGTCTATGCAAATAATAAAACCTCTTTGATTAAATGAGCTGAAGCTCTGATGTCTCTAGAGTTTTAGAATGCTATTCAGCAATTACGTCCCTATTGAGATTTAATTATCCCATTAGGTATTTATTAACTACCACATATTAAGTTATAGTATATAATACACCATTATAGTTGTGGGCTAAATAAATACATAACTACTGCTAGATAGAAACAGCTTAGCCAAGTAATTATTTTCAATTATTTTACAATCTTTTAACACCATGCCCAGAACAATGCCTTGCCCATTATAGGCATCTAGTAATTTTATTTATTTATTTATTTATTTATTTATTTATTTATTTATTTATTATTTATGCGTACAGCACCTGATCTTCCTAGGTGGTCTCCCATCCAAGTAGTAACCAAGGCCGACCCTGCTTAGTTCCGAGATCAGACATCGGACTTGTTCAGGATGGCATGGCTGTAGACCATGGACCGTGGCTCCCCTGGGGAGCGAAGCCAGGACCTTCCGTGTGTAAAGCAGACATGCTAACCACTACACTATGGAGCCACGTCTGTAATTTCTTTTTAGTGAGAAGATGAGTGACCTGACCTGCATTTTATTTGATTACTGATCTCTTTTGTAACAAACCTTATAGCGATCCACTTCGAACTTTACCTTGAATCCCAAATTACATTAAATTGACATGGGGAAGGAAAGTAACATAGAAAAATGGAATACTGTAGAAGGTCACTTATAAGTAACACAGCCTTTAAAACACACACACACACACACATACTGACAAGATTATTTTCTCTGCCAAAAACTAGGCAGGAGAATATTGACTGAGTTAAAAACTGAGACATGTAAGACCATAGGGAAAGGCTTTGGATAACATTTCCATTTTGTAGTTCCTCAAAAGAAAAAATAAAATGATCTCCTGATCTCAAAATAAGCTTAGTGGTTCCCCAGTAAATTGATGTTTACATTATACTTCTTATTCAAAGAGTTTAGAAAAAATTATCAAGACTTCAAAATAATCTATAATGATGACATTTCCATAGCAATAAAGCATAAGGAAGTTACTTTAAGACTTAAGTCAATAGTCAATATTTTCCAAATTGTTCTGATAAACTTGTGTTCTTTGAGGTATTGGGAGAAGGAGGTTGGGGGGCAAATGGGGAGCTTTCTGTGAGTCAAGTAAATTCAAGAAGATTAGATTAAACAAATTTAAATACATCTCTTCAAGAATCACAAAAGTTTTAATATACTAACCTTTATAGTGAGTCTCCTCAAAGAAAGCATAAACTGAATATTAAGAGAGTAAATGATGAGATTTAAAAGAAGAAAATCAAGTGAGAAAGAACATTAGAGATTCATTACTATGTCCATGATCCTTTGATTTCTAAATCTAGTTCTCGATCAGCAAGATCTTAATCATGCCCAATTTTATAAGTAAGATATTGGAGAGGAGTGACAGAATAAACTCACTATTTGGTGAATGAAGAAGTACAGGTTATTCAGTCATCTTTGTCCCTCTTAGAGAGCTGGGATAGATATTTTCAGGAAATAAAGTATGGCCTGCAGCTGTTATTGAAACATAGCCATGCCTATTTATTTAGTGTCATCTATGGATGCTTTTCAGTTACAAAGGTAGTGTTGGATAGTTGCACAGAGACCTTGTGGCTTGGCAAGCCTAAAATGTTTAGTATCTGATCCTTTTTAAGAAAAGGTTGATAACCTCTGCATTGGTGGTCGAATGCATATATTCTAAACCAGAAAGTCAAGTTTCAAATCTTGGCTAATTTTTGACTTAAGGCAAATTATTTAACCCATCAATGCCTCAGTTTCTTCATCTGCAAAACACAAATAACAATTTTAGCTACCACTTATGAAAATAGAATAAATTAATCTATGAAAATCACTTAGAATATGTGATATACATTTGTGCCTTACATACATAAAATCTATATAAGTAAACTATTATTACTATTACTAATAAAACCCTGATATTATTTTAAGGTTACATTTGCCCAGCTAAAAGTTTATATTACTCATTCTTTCTCGTAGCTAGATGTGATCAATGAGATATAGGTAGAAATCATTGATATTGCTTCCAAGAAGTCTTCCTAAAGGAGGCTGCATCAGCTGAGCATTGTGTTCTTTACCCTTCTTTCCCTTCTTCCTTTTTCTTATTGGAATATAACCCCAGCAGCCATCTTGGACCATTAGCAACCTTGAAGAAGAAAGCAGTATGCTAAAAACGGCAAAGAGCATAGGTCCTGGCTGACAGCACAGCTTCTCTGGGATCCGAAACTGTCCACCTTCAGATCTTTCTTTAACCTGAGCAAAAATTAATCATAATCTTATTTTTGTCATTGTTCTTTATGCAGCTAAACATAATTATTAATTGATAGAACAGTGAATCAATTAAAATTATTTTGTGTTTTTGACCAAGATGGGAGAAGGTAATAATAACACCATTTTTTAAATATAAGAGTGGCATGGCCTTACAGTTTAACATTAAATTGCAGCTTTGCATCAAGATCCCATTTTAAACTGCTTAAAATAGGATAATTCCGCTTAGTTCTGATCTCTTCATGTATTACATATTATTGTGGGGGGACACCTCGGCTATCATTTAGTTCCTACACAGCATGATTTCTCATTACTTGCCAGCAGTTATCAAAAGAGTTTCTTCTCAAGGTTGTAATTGTTATGAAAATAGCAATGAAGTACTTAGAAAAAAGATAGTAGAGTATGCTTCATTTAAACCCTGATAGCAACACAAAATCTTTTTTTTTTTCTTAACTCATGAATAAAAGCTGTCCATACCAACGCTTAACTACACAATTAGAAACCAGAACTAGATAAGGTTTAGCAAGGGCCACAATGACAAATACATTGTAAAAGTGGCTATTTAACAAATGCTGTAGGATCCTATTAGAGAGTTAAGGGCCATATAAGTGATTTAACTTTTCTCTTGATAATTCCATGTCATTTTACTATAAGACTTCAGTAGAATGTAACTCTCTGTTCAAGTAGCACATGACGTAGATGACTATATAATATAATGATTTATAGATGATGAGTACCTATCTCATTGGTAAAATCCCTTGGTAAAATGTAACTTAGATGGACATTTCTGTATGTATCTACGTTCTCCCTCTTTTGCCCACATATAGGTACCTCTATGACTTGGAACTAACAGAAGCAAATAGGGAGAGCATAATTAGATGCAGTGACAGGTGAAGAAACTAGTTTTAGCAAGTGATTACAAGAAAAAAAAACAATGAAGATTATTAGAGCTAAATACATAATCATTTAAAAATGACTTAAGGTTTGATTTGATAGGTTCTAAACAGATTACTGCTAACTGGCAGCCAAGCTAATGCTTTGCTTTTCTGGAAATGGTCAGACTTCCAAGTTAAATGAAGACAATAAACATGCCTTTTTATAAGTATTTTCATATGAAAACAATACCAACTTATAAATCACAACAGAATAACTACATAAGAAGAATCTGCAAAGTTGCTATTGCAAAAACAACAGAAAACGTCTGATGACCTTTTGTATCTCAGTGTAAATAGTAAGTCCTTACTAAGACCTATGAGACCCTACATGATCAGTTAACCAGTTCCCCCTGAATTCATCTCTAATTACTCTTCCTTCTCTCCTCTCAGCCCCGTTTCTCTGTGCTGGTCCTCAAAGATAGAAGGTGTGCTCTTGCTAAAGAACTTTGCAACTGCCTTTTCTTCTGCTGCAATGTTCCTTCCCAAGAAAATCCCAGTTAACTTCCCATGCTGCCTTAGTGAGACTTGTGCTGACCAATCTATCGAAAAACCAGCAATTCTCCCTACTCTCAGAACTTTCCTTGTCTTATTTTCCTCATGACATACTATAATTTATACTTATTTATCTGACATATTATGTTTCTCCAGGTTATATTTCCATGAAGGTAGTGATTCATATTCGTGGTATTCATTAGTGTATTTCCGGTATCTGAAAGAGTACTTGGAATATAGTAGATATTAAATAGATATTTGTTTAATGAGTGACTGAATTAATAGATAAGCAGTAACAAAATTTTTTAAAAATAGCATTTTATGGGCTCACTTCACCAGCACACATATTAACAAAATTAGCATTTTATAAAATTTGCCACTGATATCAATTTGGTGCATAGTGTTCTAAAAACTTTCTAGGGGTATGCCAATGTGTATTTGTGCTTATGTAGATGTTCACACATGTACATTTACATGCATGTATATACACTTTTATATAATTATATATTTTTCATTGACATACATTTAGATATACAAATTTAATATGTCACTTATGAGAAATAATTTTTTGCAAATGCCTTTTTAAGACATTATAAGTAGTCCACAGATAGCTTCCTGTAATACATATATGTTTCTATCATTTTTATAAGTGCGTTTTTCAACCAGGTTTAACCTCCAATTTAAGTTAATTTTAGCTTTCTAGTGTTCTTTTTACAGATATCTTTTACACTATGTAAGTGTATTTATAGATAAAGTCTTAGAAGTAAAATTACAAAGTCAAAGGTGTGTGTATTTTTAACTTATTATGGACTATTTTAAACATGTACTAAAATAGATTAATAAAACCCCCATATACATATTATCCAGTTCAACCATTATCAAAAATTGGCCAGTGTTGTTTAATCTATATCCCCATCCACCTCCTTTCTTCTCATATTGAAGAAAATATTTTTATGATTTATATTTATTTTTATAAGGTAAATCATGCATTTTATTGATACACATTTCAATATATACTCTAAGAAATAATAACTTTTAAACATAACTGTTATACCATTTGCACATCTTAAAATTCAAAATAATTTTTTAAATACTCAAATATTTGGTCAGTGTTCATGTTTTAAATTGCCAGTTTTTTGGAATCAGGATTTTGCTTGATATATCACTGTGGTGTCCATTGCCAGGTTCCCCTATTCTCTACAATGATAGTTGGATCCAGGTATAATGGTTTTGGCAAGACTTCTTCATAGGTGATGCTTTCTTTCAACAGGAAGCAAATAGTGTCTGTTATCTCTCTTTATGATGTATTAGTATTTATCAATAATAACATTGATAATCACATTAATATGTATAGTAATATATTTCCAGTAATTTTTATTACCTGACGCTTATTTCCTAGTGGATTTCTCAAGAAGGATTGCCGAGAACATTATTGGCTGAATTCATATATGTTTAAAAAGTTTAATTGTAAATTTCATTCTTGAAACACAGTTTGGCTATAAAAATTGTTGACCCACATTTGTTTTTCTTGAGTATGTAAAATATGGTGAATGTGTTACTCTTTTTTTTCTTTTGGCATAAGTGCTACTATTGAAACTATGACAATCTGATTTTCTTTTCCTCATAAGTAATTTAGTCTTTTTGCCTTTAATATTCACAGTATTTTTTTCTTCAAATCCTTATAATGTCATGTAAATGCATCCTTAATGTTGGCAGTTCTGGGTCAAGTTTTCCAGTATGTGTATATTTTCAGTATTTTTTTTTTTTTCAGGATAGTACTCCTAAATTAAAACCAACATGGCTTTTTTTTTTAGTTTGTTCTTTTAGCATTGATTTTCTTGTTCATGGATGTCTATTGTACATATACTGGAGCTTATTTTTATTCTATTGTATTTCATTTGTTTCTTCTTCACAGATTAATATTTCAGACATATTGGAGCTTATATCCCCATATCTTTTATCTATCTTTTTCCTCAAAATTTCTATTGCTTTTCTCACATTTTTTACAATTTTTTCTTTGTATTTATTTTAAGAAATTACCTGTCAAGTTTGATAGCTTCCATATTCTTTATAATTATTTTTCATTACTAAATTTACTTTATTGTTATTTTCAATTTTTTTGTTTGATCACATTTTTTAAACTTAAATTTCTGATTTATATTGTTCTTTCATAACTTTTATCATCATTTCTTTGAGTTCATTTTAAATTTTTTGTTTATAATTTTCATCTTTTCTTTAACATGTTTGGCCTGCTTTCATGTCTATTTGAGGTTTTCTGCTCTAAATATTTTTGTTACTTCCAAAAACTAGAAGGATTTCAAACCAATCATTTCCTGTAGCCTATTTTTATGTGAAATTAGTTTTACTGAACTTTCAGAAAGGAGAAGTGGGTTAGAATGTGTTTTCTAGTTTCATAGTTCTAGGGCTTCTTCTTGTTTTCACGAAGTGTTAAAAAGATATGATTTTATATTTTCTGAACTTTCCTGATGTAGTGCTTCTTTTCTATTTTTATCTGGACCTTCTCTCTTTTTTTTCTTTTTTTTTTTTGCTTTTATTGTCCCTGTCCTGCTCAACTTAGATTCTGTTTCCAACAATTTCTTATCATTGTGGGACTTTGCCCTAGATGGAAGCTTTGACTGGTTAGTTTTTAGTGTTTACAGGCTCTAGACTTATTTATCCTGTCAGATCTTACCATGAAATTCATGCACCCAGAATTTATAATGTAAGAAAAACTCTTCCACTTTTAGCTGCTGTGCTTTCTGGTGAAAATGTTTTGTAATTCTGGGATTCTCCTCTCTTCAGGTCATTCAAGTGCCCATTTGCTTTATTCTCATCTCTCCAATAGATGTTATACATTACAGTTTTATAGCTAATAGTGGTTTATCTTTACCTACTTGTATTTGGGAGTCCATAGAGACACTTTGTCACATTTATTGTAATTGCTAACTGTAATGTTTTGGTTTTACTATGCTAGCTTGGGCAATCATGTGTGTTTTCCTATGAGTTAATACTTTATGTCTTTTGAACATATTTCTAATGGGTTGGGTATTATCTGTATTAATTTATTATTTTAATATATTAAGAAATCGATTAGATTATTTAGAGGATTTTAACACAATAATTCATTTGTCATAAGTATTACATGTATTTTGTTTTTTATATATATCCTGTATTTAAACATTCTATTATCTAAAAGTTCTATTTTCGTCAATGATTTGAAATCCTACATTTATCACTCTGAAATTATGAAAATGTACTTGGATCAACTAATGGATATTTAATTCTGATTCACTGAACTGTCTGATTACTCTTTTTTCTAACATCCATTTAAAATTACTGTCTTTATAATATATTTTAATATCTAGAAGGACTGTATCCCTCTCACATTTTTTTTTCTTTCTTTCAGATAAAATTTAGCTATAATTTTAACTTTCTAAGGAAATAAGTGGCTTGTCTGAGGTCACATATCTAGGTGAGGACAGAGGCAGCACTTGAAATAAAATCTGTCTGGTTCCAAAATTTATGCTTTATTTACATAGTTTTTCTTTTATAAAAATCCACTTGGTTTCATTCAACAGGAAAGTAAATCCATGATGTGTTCTATGTGCCAGATTTTGTACTAACTGCGAAGGCTGCAAAGATAAATTACTTTGTTTCTGGACTTGAGAGCTTATTTCTTAATATTCTATTGTTATCCTTTTTTATTGCCAATTTCCCTCCAAAAAAATCATACATAAATCTTTATATAACCTTTTAAATCCATAAATTTAGTCATTTTTTAAGATTATAAATATGTCAGTTGGTCAGAGACAATATCTAAAATAATTTTTGTTTGCATTCATTTTATGGAAGAAGAACTCTTAAAAAGGAATGGAAGCAAGATTTATATTTTAAAAATAACGGAGTAAGTATTATCTCTTCTACAAAACAGTTACATTTTGGAGTTTATGCATAATGGTCCTAATTCATGTTTCCTAATTCTCTTCTAAAGATTATTTGATATATTGGAAAGCTTGGCTTAGATTTCAAGGTTTTTCTACTTAAACTAGTTATCCATAGCTGTATAAAATATTACCCTGAAACTTAGTGGCTTAAAACAATAATATTTATTATCTCACAGTTTCAGTAAGTCAGGAATCCAAGTGAGGCTAGACTGTGTGTTCTCCTTAAGCAGCAATCAATCAAGATGTCAGCCAGGAGCATAGTCATTGTAAAGTTCAACCGTCTAAAGGTCTATTTCCAAGCTCACTTACCAGGCTGTTGTCAGGATTTAGGGCCTCAGTTTTTCCCTAGCTGTTGGTCAGAGGCTGCCTTCAATTCCTTGCCACTTAGACCTCTGTATAGTACAGTTCACATGGCAGCTTGCTTCATTACAGCAAGCAGGAAGATGAGAGAACAGTGTGCTAGCAAATGGCAGTCAGATTTTAATCCAGTCTTGATAATACCATCCTATCACCTTTGCTGAATTTGATTCATTAGAAGCAGGTCACTAAGTTCATTCCACAGGCAAGTAGAGGGTATCATAAAAAGACATAAATAACAGGAATCAGACATCATTACAGATCATTTTAGTCGTCTGCCTACCACTCTCCTCTCTGCTGATTCCGCAACCCTGGCTTATCTGTATAATAGAGTTGTAGAAGAAGAAAAAAAAACATGTTTATAAATTATTATCAATAAAAATAAATCTGTGCGCATGAAATGAAATTCTGTTAATGTTTTCTTAATTTTTATTATTATTGGTAATAGCTAACATTAATTAAACACTCTATGACTAGTGCTGAACTAAATGCTATACAAGTTTTATCTCATTTAGTGTTCACATAAGGTTGCTACCACAGTCTATTACTATTTTCCATTTGTTATATTTGTGGGAAATAGGGTACAGAGAATCTAAGTAACTTGCCCCAAGTCATACAACTAGTAAAAACCTGAGAGCCTATCTCCAACTTCATGATGGCCACCACCACATTAAAAACAAAGTTTTGTTTTGTTTTTTTTTTAAGTCTCTCAAATATTGTGAACTGTATATTTTCTACTTCATTGTTAGTAACTAATTTGAGACTATGATCATCTTTTAGGTAGGACTTTTGTGGTTCTGTTAAAAAAAAATCTATCTATGAGTTAAAGTCCACATGAACATCATATAGCAGCTGCATAGAAATTTATTAGACTGCAGCAGTTATTACCTTGAACTGTGGTCTATAGGTAAAAGAGATTAGATGATAGAAAATAGTTATATAATGGAGCTCTGTGTGCAAATGTATTCATTCCAATGTATATCAAGCATCTACTAGATAATCCACTCTTTTATACTCTGAGAAGGAATAAAGGCTGAGACAAACATAGATATGTTATGAAGGAGTACCAAGATTAAGAAAACTTTATGACATTTTATGGGAAATTAATTAATATAACTGAATAATTAAACATAATACTCAGGTTCCTTCACCTACCAAATGAACTTCTTTTTGGCCCTAAAATCAATCCATTTTCTGTACTATGATTCTAGTCATTCGAGTCACTTTATTAAAGGAATATCTAGTAAAAATAGATTGTGTATCAGTGCTAATCCTCTCATTCATTCAACTAGTGATTGCACATGCTCCCCCTTCCAAGAGACTTTTTCTGACTAAAACTATCCCATGCATTATTGTTTATTTTTACACATTTAAAAATATGTAACATTTGCAAAAGAATTCCTAAAATGTATAGCTTAAAGAATAATTATAATGCAATTGCATATTTAACCAATACTCAGGTTAGGAATTAGAAATGTCAGTAATTCATATGCCTATAGCATGGCCTTTCTTGTTTTATCTCTTTTTTCAACTCTTGTCTTTTTTTACAGCTTCGTCACTCGTTTGTATATCCTAAAACATAATATTGTCCGTTTTTGAATGATATTTAAATGGAATCATACTGAATCCCTTTGTGACTTATTTTTTGCTAAATTTCCTGTTTCTAAAAGCAATTTTTTTTGGTGTGAATACCTATAGTTAATTTTCATTGTTGAAGAGCATTCTATTTTATCAATATCCAATCTATTCTTGGAAATTTGGACTGTTTCCAGTTTGAAGTTATCACATCAAAGTTGCTATGAGCATCCAGAGCATGTCTTTTGTGTATGTTTGTAAGAATCTCTGAGGTTTTCTTGATTTCTACTAGAAAATGCCAAATTATTGTCAATTTTACTAAATAATTCTAAATAATTTTCAAAAGTGAATATACCTACAATGTGTAAGAATTTCTGTTTTTCCATATCTTCACTAACACTGTTATTTTCTCATTCCTTCCCTCCTTCATCCCCCCGCCACCCCCCCATTTTTATACTTATCAATTCTAGATAGCCTGGTGGCCATGTACTACTCTCTCATGTTACTTTTAATTTATGCTTTTTTGATTGTTAATAAAGTTGGGTATATTTTTATATAGTTATTGATCATATGAACATCCATTTACATGAAATACTTATTTTGGTCTTAGTACCATTGGGAAGGATCATTTTTTACTTATTTAGTTATAGAAGTTATTATATATTCAGGATCTAAATTCTTAGTTTTATGTGTTGAAAATATCTTCATTCATTTTGTAGCTGTGTTTTCATTTAATTCATGGTGGCTTTTAATGAACAGATCTCCTATATTTTAATATAGTCACAGATATCATTATTTTTTGTGTGTATGTGTATATATATATATATATATATATATATATATATATATATATATGCAATATTCTCCAAATTGATGTAAAGATTTAATTCAATTCCTATCAAAACTCCAGTGACTTTGTTTTTAAGAATTTGGCAACCTCTTTTTAATATTCATGTGAAAATGTCAGGGATTGTGAATAACTAAACAAACTTTAAAAAAATTAAAGTTGAAGGACCCACACTTCTTGATTTTAAAACTTGCCACAAAACTAGTTGTCAAGACAACAGAATTGACATACATATCAATGGAATAATCTTCGAATTTCATAAATAAACCTTTATATTTATGGTCAATTGGTTTTACAGTGGTGCCAAGCCAATTCAATGGGAGGGAGTGGTGAAGGGGTAGGGAGGGATAGACAAAAACTTGAAAAACAAATGTTCACAGCAGCATCAGTCATAAGTCAAAAAATAGAAACAAACCAAATGTCTGTTAAGTGATAAATGGATAAATAAACGTGGTATACCCACACAATGGAATATTATTCATACATTAAAAGGAACAAAGTACCAGCACATACTAAAACACAGATGAACCTCAAAAATATTGTGCTATGTAAAAGAAGCCAGTCACAGACAACCACATATTGTATCATTCACTTATATGAAATGTTCAGAATAGGTAAGTCTATACAAAGATAAAGTAGTTTAGTGGTTGCCAAGGGGCGAGAGAAGGAGAAAAGTTGGAGTGACTGCTCATGTGTATTGAGTTCCTTTGGGGGGTGGTAGAAATCTTTTAAAATTAGATAGTGATGTTTGCACAATACATGAACATTAAAAACCATTAGACTGTATACTTTCGATAGATAATTTTTATGTTATATGAATTATATCTCAATAAAATTTATAAGAAAATTTTATTTGCTTCATTGTGGATTTGTTTATTTTTTTTTCCTATTACATTTTAAGTTTTAATTACCTGAAAGCAAAAATTCATTAAAATTAAAATGGTTATATCTTTCTGGAGAATTATACCTTTTATCTTTAGTAACTATCTTAATTGTACTTTTTGACTTAAAGTCTATTCTAGTATTTGTGAATATATCTATGCCAGTTTCATTAGGTAAAAATTAGGCTGGTTATAATTTTTTAAGAATTATCTTACTTTCAACTTCTCTATTTTTCAGTTCTAGATGTTTCCCTCACAAGGCCCTTTTAAAGATACTAGCAATGTATTCATTGGCCATATGTTTTGGTTAAATTTGCAGTCTCAAGTGTTTGAATAGTAATTGTGTAAGACTGCTATTTTTTCCACTCAGTTCTTCCACTCTGTCAAATTCCCCCACCTGATGAATTGTAATACAATGGCCATGGGAATTTGGGGGGGTTCAGCTAAGGTAATAAGTGTTTTAGGTGTAGAAGGATATGTTAACGTGATTTATTGAGTCACTTTTCTGGATATTTAATTCTTGTTTTCCATGTAGGAATGTTTTTTAGGAGTCCCCCGACTGTGCACTGTGTTGACTCACCTAGCATCACGTCACAGAACTTATGGTCCAAAGCTAAATTGTCATATGAATTTGTCATACAGTACCTAGAACTGAAACTATGTGTGGAGAAGAAGTAAGTTTTGAAAAGTATGAATGCAGGAATTTACGTGGGGAAAAATTTTTCCAATGAAAAATGTTTAAAATTGTAGACAGAGGGTATGGTTCTTCTCAATGCTTAGTCAAAACAGAAGTACTCCCCTATCAGGTAATTCACTCAGTAATTCACATGTACAATTATAAAGACACAATTTTTTTTTAAGTATCTTAATAAAATCTATAAGATCTCCTGCATTCCATAGGGCAGAAACCTATAGACATGATATAAATAAGTATGTCAGTATGTTCAGTTTTACGTTTATGCATTTCAACATATGGGAGCATGTTAGTACATTCGATGCATCCTATCCTTTAAGTCCCAGATGACATGACTCATATTGATGTGACCCAAAATATTAACCTTAATGAATATATCATAAAATATACCACATGATAATGTTATCAACAATAATTTGATTAATGAGTACATAATTCTTTAATATCGTTTTCCTGCACAAGAATATTTTAAATGCCCTGAAATTTCACAGCTCATAATAAAACACATTTAGAGAGGTTTTTCTAATTTTGACAAAAATTATTTTAAAATCTAAATGATATTACTAATAAGAAGTCATAAAACTGAAACTTCTACACAATCAATATCAAGAATGAATTTCAATCATGTTTAAAAATAGGAATTATATTTCTATTCTGTTATTATATAAAGAGCAATAGAAAAGTATGTAACCAAAAAATTTAAGAAAACATTGTTATATAGGTGTGTCCAAAGGAAATTTTTAAAATTTCATTTATTTACTTGTTTTGGCTTATGGTGTTTATCACTAACAACCATACTTTGAGTTTGCACTGAAGATAAATACTTGAGAAATAGGAAGTCTAATATTTCCTTCAGATCCTAGTTTTTGTGATAGCTTTATAACACCTGTGTTACTGAAATGATCTGATTGCTACAAATGTGTGGATTCAGTTTAAAATTTAAGGTTAGATGGGTTTATTAACTATTCAGTTGTAGAATTCATCATTGAATGTTTATAGGAAGTTGATTTGGCCAGAGCCCAAAAACTGGAGATGTTTTTACGGTATTGCTTATTTGTAAACATTTTGCTTAATCAGGCTAAACCTTTAAGTAGTTAAATGTGAATAGATATTGTGCATAATAATGTAAGCACCAGCATAGTTAAAATACCTTTATCTAAAGAAAAATATCATTCTGGTGCCTTGTTAACAATCAGCATATTCATTTAATGTAAAATTTTTCATCATTGTAATTAACTACTGAGTTTCTAAAAGAAGGCAAGCACACATTTTTAAAAGGCAGTTTGCTTAGCTTATGGAAATATAAAATTCACTCATATGTTACTTAATAGATTTTTTTATCATTGCACATCTGTAAGTCAAATGATTGCTATCTTTATTTATTTAGAACCAAATTCTAAAGTAACAGATGTACTGAAATAATATATTTGATGGAAAAATTCATTATTATAATGTGCATGTGTATAATATATATTATTATATATATATACTTGTGCCTGCTTAGCACAGATTCCTAGCTAGTACTTCACATAAATGAGGCTGTGATTATGATTCCTGAGCTCATGCGCTTTTAGATATATAGAGAAAAAGTACATTGCACTTTAAAGTATAGTTAACACTCCTTAAATTGTATGAAATAGAAACCCACTCAGCTTGAGCAAAAAGGTAATTTATTAAACCGGTAATATACCTAGGTCTTGGGAATAGAATTAAAATAGGAACACACTAAAGAATCCATAAAGTTGCTCTCTTGGTGCTTCTTATGCCTATTTCTCTCTGAATATTGTGTTCTATTTTTCCTCTTCATTTGCAGAACAGTTTTTCTCTTTCTCTGTCCCCTAGGTAGAAAGTGACCTCCAACACTTGCTTTGAAATTTATGTAAAGTCACAAGGTAATTGAGATATTTATTCTCTCTGGGGATCAGTTCTCAATATTTGAAGGAATGATTGGTTGAGTTAAGGGCTCACCCCTGGGGTGTGAATGATGATCAAGTATGATTACGATGGCTGCCATTGCACCAGTGTTGGTGGAGAGAGAGAAGAATATTTCCAGAACAGAAATCCTGGAAAACAATTTAATAAGTATCTCTTGTGTAAGGCCAGAGACTACATTCTTAAAGCCCTTACCATTCGATATGTGGTCAATACAATGGCAATCCTGGTATTACCAGGGAGCTCGTTAGAAATTTAGACTCAACTCTATTTACTCCTTTAAGATCAAGATTTACATTTAACAGGATCCTCAGGTGATTCGTATGCACATTAAAAATTAAAACATGGTTCTAGTCTGTTAAAAAGTCAGGTGCATAAAAATAGGTTATATTTCAAGGTACATTTTACCTCTATCCAGACATAACCCTTTTCTTCCTGTGTCAACATTTTAGATCCTGGCAGAATTCTTATCAACCATCATATAGATATAATTATAATATGAACAATATCTTGAGAGTGTAAGTCACTGGTTATTTATTACCACTAATGAAAAATCAAACAATTTAAAGTTCAGGCCCTAATAATTTGGGTCAATAGTTCCAATTATATATATAAAGGATAACATAATATATCCATCGACAATATATTTATAATATTTCTAAATTTTGCTAGTGTGACACATTTATATTAATTAATAACAACAACAAAGAACAGCTGATTGAACAACACAGATGGAAACAAGTAATTCATGTAACCTTGCTAAAGATGTTTGAGATAACAGAAATCCTCAACTCTTAGGTATCATATACTTTAGTTTTTATGTAAATATATATTATGGAATAAAATATTATTAGTTAAGGGTTATTCATGCTTATTACATACCAAAAACTATGTTAAATAATTTACATAGATTTTCTGGTTTATGTTCAATTGTGTTCAGACCATGATCTATCATAACTGAATTTTTACAAATATGTTGTTTTTAGCTAGGTTCTCTTTTTTGTTTTTATCACTGTACTATACATTTTAACTTGAGCTTGGGATATGGAGTTTAACTGACTTGCATTTGAATTCTGGCGTAACCTCTATTTACATATAGTTGGGCTACTTATATCAATTCCCTAAGCCTCATTTCCCTGTCTGAAAAGTGGTAATAATAACAATTCCTTTATAAAGTTGTGAGAATTAAAGAGAAAATGCATATGTCCTGGCATAGAATTTGCATCAGTAAGGCTGAGTTATTATTATAATCATTTACTTTATTATATGCTCATTCTTACTTAATTTCATTTGGTTCATGACAGCAAGCTTTATCATGTTGATTTTAGAAAAAAATTTCTTATATCTAACCACTTGGAAAAAATAACTTTCTTTTTTGGTCAGCCTGTTTTTATGGAGCCAAGTATGATTGGTTTGGATTAGATGATTATTGCTATTAGGTCTCTTTCTTGAATGGAAACTAGAAAATAGTAGGTGCCTGTATTTGATTATAAATTCCATTTGTAGTTTTCAATTCAACGCATTATTTAAGCTAACTTCATGTAATCTTACAACATTGAACATATACTATGTCAGAAACAGATAAGCAGAGAAAAGTTAACATGGAAGACATTGTTCAATGATGCTTATATATATTTTTGCAGAGCTTCCTTCCATAAATAGAACTTTAGTTTCCTGATTTCCTAACTCAATGTTAGATTTGCCACAAATAATGCATGCAGCATTTCATAGGTCAGAACCTCCAGGTTAGAAGTTTTGTGGTAAATTTATGCTGTCCTATAATCATAAAGAGAATCCTTGATCTTATAAAAATTGATTTTAAAGAACTTTGCAAGTATTCTTTAATATCTCTGTATGAAATGAAGTTAGGAAGAATATTATTCTGATTCAATATTTTGTTTCTTATTTCTCACATTTTTTAAAATGAAAATTTCAGGTAGAATGTATCTCACATAAAAATACATTGAATTATTTATTCTTTTGTCAAGTTTTATTGTTTCTCAAGTTTGGAAGCAAATGAGTGGCTTAGAGGTCAGAGTAAAATGTCACATTCACTTCTCTCATAACTAATTAGAAAAGATGAATTTAGTTGTAAGGGTAAGTTGGCTTGCTAATAATTCATCTGTGTATTAGATTAACTCTCCCTATTAATGGAGATTGGACAGTTCTAGAGTGGACATGGCAGACTTCTTCTCCAGCTCCTTCAAATAAGACAGAAAATAGACTAGAATATATGCCTCCTGCAGATAACATAGAAGCATGAAATTTGCTAAGAGACTTATGTTTAGTTCTTTCTTCCAGAATATTCAGAAAAATCATTTCTCTTTCTTTGATTAAGGTAATTTGAGCTTCGCTGTAAGTTTTTTCCCTCACGGTAGTGTAGTAAGATGCCTTGAAATTTTAATATTACTGAGGCAGGATAGATAGCCCAGGGATAACCCCTTCCCCTCCAGGATATGGCTCTGGAAATTTTTTTTCTTTCATCAGCCTTCTCCTGTCTTAGTCCTGGCAAGAGCAGCTAAGCCAAAAATCGGTCTTTTTCTAGCTTAGATACCATCTTTGGCTAAGGCATGACCTTTGGATAATTATAATATCATTATAATCTCATCTGCATTGCAAATATTACAGTTCTCATCATGCACCTGATGCCATGACAGTTCTGGAAACACCATATAAGAAAGAAAGAGTGGAAAATTGAGCACCTCACCTACTGAGAGGAGACAACGAGGCTGCGCCAATACAGTTTCCAGGCCCTGCACCCAAGAAGATCAAAGTTTATAATTCAAACATCTCATGTGACTCTTTCTCTTCTTTCACCTCTCTCTCACTCTTACCCACACTCTCTCATTGAGTGTGTATTTTCACTTTATTAAACCTTCCACTTTCCTGCCTGCTATTCATCTTGTCCTTGAATTCTTTCTAGCAGCATAAGACAAGAACCTGATCATTGGAGCTTCAAGTTCTCCGGCAACATTACTATACTTAGGAAGATATCCTAAGCACTGGTAAATAATAGCATTCTAACATTCTGGGTAGTTTTCAGAATCCAAGGATAAATTTTTTCACCTGAAATGTTTTAATTATTATTATATATTTTATGTAAGGTTAAGAAGAAATTTGTAATACCCTCAGAAAAATAAAATTTAGCCCAATCTTTGGAACTATGAGTTCGAACTTAACTTTAATGTGTTATTGAAAAGCTATTAATTTCCTTTTACCATTGACGATTAAAAGTTACACCCTTTCTAAAACTCTTCTAACTTCATGTATTTTCTTCTGCTTAATATTCTATTATTTAAATAGCTTCAGTGTTAGAGGAAGCTCATTGGGTTGAATTCAAAGCAAACTATGAATTACAATGCAATTGCATCAATAAAAATTTCAAGTATCAAATTTAACATTTGTTTTTATTTTTCTTTTTCATTGGATCAACTCAATTTAATTTGACTCCTCTAGCTCCAACCTCATTTAGACTCATTACATCATCATAAGAAGCTAATCTCTTCCCCTGACACTGTATATATGGAATGCATAAAAAAGCCACAGAGAAAAGATTTGTCAAATCTCTAAGCTCTAAGTTTTTATGAGTAAACTAAAAAGCTTGAGTTCTACTTCTCCTTTTCTATTTTTTCCTTCCATTTTGTCCTTTCCTTTGTGTTTGTTTCACCTACAAATTTTTTAAGCCATTTCTTTTTCTTTTTAGACATAAAAATATATTATAGCTATTTATTTGTAATATGGTAGAAATTTTAATGTTATTAAATTTGTAGTTTGATAACAAAATCACTAGCCAGTATGTAAAATCTTATATCTTAATTGTAGTTTTAAGACAATTTTTTTAATCTGCAACTTTTATCATTTAGTTTGAGAATCATCTGAAACAGATTTTGAGACATCAGTTTTTAAATATAAATGCCCATTTAAAAATACACATGTTGAGTATTAGTGACATTCTTAAAGATGATTAAACTATTCTCTCTGGACAGTTTAACAGCATTCTTTCTACATGCACATTCAACCATCTGTTTCACCTAAAGAGAATGTAAAGAATGATGTCACCAGAGTACGTCATCTCATTGAAAACACTGTACTGCATACACAAGAGTATTATTAGAAACATATGCTTGGTTTTAAAATGCCTGTCATTTCATTAATTGTAAGCCAGATTCTATCAGTGACAAATATTTCTCAGGAAGTTAGCTGGCACTTAAATTTATTAAATTACAACTAAAGGGCACATCTTAAAACTAGTTTCAAATATCTGTTGTACTAATCAAAACATTTGATTTACTCTATGGAGAATGTTCTCCTCTTAAAAAAAGCGAACATGTATATTATAATTGAGAAAACATAGTAAAGATTTAGAAAGTCTGCGTACCATCATTTCTATTACTTCACATTGAAAAAGAGGAAGGTCAAAATTTAATCTCACAGTAATATTATCGATTTATTTCCAAAGAGGGATAAAAGTGTTTGTTTGTTTGTTTGTTTGTTTGCTTTAATTGTCTGGCTTCAAAGAAGAACTGCAAAAGACACCTTATAAGGGACTAGTCAAAAGAAATTATCAGAACAAAATAGTCTTTTGGGTTTGAGCTAGTGTTTCAGTGACTTCATTTTTAAAAGAGTTCTTTATATGCTATCCTTTAAGTACAAAGAAAATAATAACAATATTGCAATAAAGACAAAAGATTAAGAACTTTTTTGTAATAACTGAGGTTAGAATGCAAAAATTACAGAATATATATTTTATTTATACAGTGAATTTTAACTTTCGCTTTAAAATATTACTTGAATGGGTCCTCCTCCCAATTGTCATATGATTTATTTTAAAGAATTTTTTTTCCGTGAAAAATAAAAATCTTCAAATTAGCAAAATTTATTTTACTTATTTTTAAAAATACTCTATATCCAGCAGAGGAAGCATAAATATAGAATGATTTTTGGATAGGCAACTAAGTACATAGGCTTCCATGGGCTTGTTTCACATCAATTTTGATGTAGTCAAATTATTTAATGTATTTAAAGTATAATGTTATTGCATTGCTACATGTGTGTTAATTGCTATAGTTCTTATAAAAATTAAACCCTAAAAATAAAAAAAATCCACATTTTTCAATATAAAATAACAAAACAAAAATATATCTTAAAGTCAATGAAACTAATAAATTAGGTATAGGACATAAATGACCTAGAAATAATGTGGTCTCCTAAAAGCACATCATGTACTTTTTTGTGTTTGCTAATATACCAAATTGCATATATATGATGGTCCTGAACTTATCAAATATCATAAATGTAATGTTCTATTTAAATGAGGTTTATTTTATAGGCTGGTGAGTATCCATAAAGTTCAACAACTTCCAAACTGGGATATTTTTAGGAGATGTATAGTATAGTGAATGGGGCATGAGTTTAGGAAAACAAAGCAAAACAGAACAATATCTTTATATACTAACTGTATGGCTCAGGGTGAGTCATATAATTTCTTTGAATCTATTCTCACTTCTGTAAAATGGGAAAATTTTAAGGTACTGTGTATATGAAACATATTTATTCCAGTGACTAGGGCTTCCTAACAAACCACCCAAAACTTAAATGGTGTAACACATATTCATGGATTCTGTGGGTCTGGAATTCAGACAGGGCACAGTGGGGATGGTTTCTATCTGCTCTGCAATGTCCTTGGCCTTAGCTGGTAGACTTAAGGATAGTGGCTGGAATTATATGAGGAAATCAACTCATACATCTAGAGTTGATGTGAGTTGCCACCTGGGGGCCTCAGTACTTCTCTACAGGAGCCTTTCCATGTGAGGTTAGTTTAGGCTTCCTCACAGCATGGTGATTGGGTTGCAAGTATTGTAAGGACTTCTGAGAGTGTGCCAAATGGAAGTTCTAGCATTATGAAACCTAGGCTTGAAAGACATGTAAAATCATCCTGCCATACTCTGTTGGTTAAAGCACTGTTCCATTGTATTCTGCCCAGATACAATGGACCCCTACCTCTTGATGGGAAAAATTTCAGTCACATTGTAAGAATGTATAGGATGGAGTACATATTTTGTGTGACCATCATGAGAAAATAAAACCTTCTACAGTCTTCGATATATAGAAGCATCGTTACTTTTATATGATTTAGTATAGAATTGTGGGAAAGGCAAGAATTCAGAAATCACATTTTGACATTTAACTTAAAAATCTTTGTTAGATTATTGAGCATACGTGACAAATTCTCCATCTATTAAATTATTAGGATACACTAATTTTGAAGGGTTATTCTAAGGATTAAAGAGCTAATGTGCAAAAGAACTTAACAGATACTAAGTCCTAATAAATTCTCCCCCACCGCCTCTACCAAATTTTGGCTCTACAGGTAATGGAGCTAAAATGCTTTAGCTGCTACTAAATCAAAGTTCCCAATAGACTAGAGCAGTTGTCAATAGGTAGCAGGGCTGAATTTCTGTTTAGAAACAAACTTTGAGCAGCATATTAAGGAAAGGGTAAAATATAACTTTTTATATGGAGAAATTCATTGTCACCAACAGGCTTGAGAAACAAATTGAATTACAGATTCCTAGAATCTGAGAAAAGAAAGGTGGCTGATAGGGCAAACTCCACATTATATAGATAAGGGAATCAAGAGAGGTTAAATTGCTTGTTTAAGGTTTCACTCTATGAAGCAAACCTGTGGCTGAAATTCATGTCTGCTAACACGTAAGTTCAAATCTCTAATATTTAACTATGAACATTATAAACTTTCTTTATACCCTTTTTCTGCAAGAAGGGAATCATGTGTGCATGACAATTGAGGAAATTATTTGTGTGAATACAATGATGTGACTACAATAGCTAATTAATTAATATGTCTTATGATAGTTTTTCAAAATCTTTAATAGAAGGATAATTATTTTATTATAGGAAACAATCAGAAACTGAAGTTTAAAAATAGCTGAAATCATTTCCAAACAAAGTTCCCCAAAATATGCATTTCTGTTTTGAATTCTTATGACATTGTGTAACCAAAAGCCCACATGTGATTGCTTGACTGTAGATATTTATTGGGAATGTCAGTCAATTTTCCTACCATGGAATACAGTGCCATAGTAAAAGACAAGGAATTTGGAGTCAGACTGCCTGGATTGGCTCCTACTCTGCCAGTTTACTTAACTTCCTTGTGTTTCTAATAATAGTTTGTACATTGAATGGTTGTGAGAACTAAGTGGTGGATCAGTTTCTTGTTGCTGCTGAAACCAATTACAACAAACTTGGTGGCATAAAACAACAAAAGATATTCTCTCACAGTTCTAGACTCACAAGTCCTAAATCATTTCTATCATGTTGAGGTCAAAGTATAAGCAGGGCTGGTTCCTTCTGGAGCCTCTCAGGAGAAAATCTGCTCTCTTGCTTTTTTTCAACTTTTAGTGACCACCTGCATTCTTTGTGATTATATTTAGGACTTACACAGGTAATCTAGAATCATCTTCTGATCTCAAGATAATTAATATAATTTAATCACATCCGCAAAGTCCTTTTTACCAAATTAGGAAACATTCACAGGTCTTGGGGATTAGGATGTAGATGAATTTAGGAGCCATTATTCATCCTACTGCAAGTGGGTGATGTATACAAAGTATTTTACATCTTGCCTGGCTCTAAGTAAATGATCAATAAATGCTAACAGTTATATTATTATGAGAGATAGCCAATTTGTAGTTATGCACATAGATATCACTTGCTTCCCTTAAAAGCCACACTACAGTGTAATATGTTATTCAAAGAATGTGGATGACAAAAGTAACAAGGTAAAAATCATCTTTATCTCTGAGCTTCATCTAGTGGCATCACTGGGATTCTAAGCACATCCCATATCTCTTCTCTTCTCTCACATGATCTAAGAAGTCATCTGTATTCTGTGACACTTTTAAATCTTCTTTCACTTTTTTCCTGATTTTCACTCTTGATCGCTTGAGCTGCAAAGATGTGCACTTTTGTATTTTCCTGTATCATTGACATTTTTGCACTCCTGCTGATGCATTTTCAGCTCTGTTCCTGATAACTGGGCTTGTTCCGCTCACCATGAATCCTCAACTATGGATGAGTTGCCCAACTCTTTTTCTCTTTATCACTCTGATGATTTGATCCTATTTTTGAGGCCTTCTCCTACCCTACATTTCTATATTTTCTTTTTACTAACTTTAATATTGTACACTCTTTAATTAATTGACATCTCAAGGTCTTTTATAGCCTCCCCTCACAAAACAATTGAAGCAGATTTTCCCTAGGCTAGATTAGAGGACATTACCATCAGTTGCCTCATTGACAAATGCTCAAGATGAAACACATAGATGCTCTTCCTGTTGATCCAGAACATGAACAATTATCAAAAACCTAGTATATATCAGGCCTGTGTTGATGAACATGAAAGCTACAATCTCTGCCTAAGAAGTTTTAAATTTAGTATAATATATACCAAAACACACACACACACACACACACACACACACACACACACACACACACATACACACACACAAAATAGGTAATTGTAATTCAGGGTGGAATGTCAATGAATATGACATTCAGTGTGCTATAGGAGCACATAAGAGAGGCAACTAACCCTGATTTGGAAGACCTGAGGAGGATTCTTGGAGAAAATGTTCTGTAGGATGAGACTGAATGAATCAACTAATTCTTTAAACTAATAAAGTGCAAGAGAAGACAGAATTGATGACTGCAAGGAGAAAACAGTGTTCAAAGAAGAAAGAAGAACTTAAAGCAAAGACTTAGAGAATAAAACGAGAATGGCATGTGTAAATTTCGAGTGAATTTCAGAATGGCTAAAGCATTGGTTATGACGAATGGGAAAAGAGAAGACTGGCGAAGTCAGCCAGATCCTGAGAACATTGAGAGTCATTTTAAGAAGTTTAGATTTTATATAAAGAGCAAAGAATAGTCTCTAAAGTAGAGTGCTATTTTAAGACTAGTGTTTAGAAAAATTATTCTTTCATTCATATTGCAATGGAAAAAGGGCAAATGGCAAGATTGAAGATGAATTGGGTTGGGCAGCTTGGAGCCTATTATAGACATATAATTGAGACATGATGGTAGCTTTATCTTAAAATGGCATGTGAAAGAGTAAAGTAGACATGTTTAAGAATTATTTAGGAGGTAAATCCCACAGTATTTGATGCTTATTTGAATGTGTATGTTGGGATAAAATGAGAGAAAAAGAAGAGTTCCTGGTGGCTCTCAAATATAGATTCTTGGTTGTTTCTGAGATTAATTGTCAGACTTTAGGGGCCATTCGTAGTTTTTTGTTTTGTTTTGTTTTTGAGGAAAACTTTCATTCTTGTGTTAAAAAAACTAATAAGTTACAGTTCACAGTGTACTGACAGATCTAGCCCTTAAATCAGGCCCCTGTTGTACATTTACATTTTTAATTATAATTATTATGGTTTAACCATTGTATTGAATTTGTTTCATGAACCCTCCCATAGAATTAGATGGTACTGATTTTTATGGGCCCCACAAATCAGGAAAAAGCAACATGGCTACAAATTCATCAGAAAATCTTGCTATTTAGGAGACTAAGGAATTTTGGTGAAGCCCCTGGGAATCTGTAAGCTGAGAGAGGTTCTTGACCTCTCTCAGCTTACAGATTCCCAGGGGCTTCACCAAAATTTTAAGAGGAATCAGAGGTGTCAGTCTTGTTAGAGACAATGAGGCAACATTTTCCTACTCTGCTTCTGTCTTCAACTTTTTTCAGATTTATTTTTTGATGTGATTCTAGAATGTTGTTAGATGCTGAATTATGAGTAAATCCAAACAAGAAAAAGGCAGGGTAAATGCTTTCATAACTGGAAGATGAGAAAAAATTTTTATCCAATGGCTTATTTTCTCTTCCTTCTAAGAAATGGCCTTAGACTCTCAAATTGTATCAAACATGATCACAACACACACTACACAGTCATTAGGAACTCATCCCATTATGACAGGAAATGGTAAGATCTGTGATTGAAAAGCTTTATACACTGCTAGTCTTTGCAAACAATGTGGGAAAAGTACAATTCTTGGGTTTCTAGAGTGCGACAGAATTCTTTAATTTTTTATTAAAGAATATGAACAGTTTACGCAGTTGTCTGCATTTTCAAACAGAGAAAATCAGGCAGGTCAAATTTCAGAAAGATATAAAGTTCTCTTTAGCATGCCAGCGTGTTTTTCTTTTTATGTTATATAGCACGACATGAAATAACTATTTAAAAAATAATATAAAACAAATCAAAATGAAAAAAACAAAACAATAAACAATATGAGAATAAATAGATATTTTTTTTTTTATTGCATCACAGGTAGGACATTTAAAAGCACAAAACAAATGAAAGAAATCACAAAGATGGACGATTCATGTCAGAAAATTTCTGTACATAATATTAATCAAATTGAATATATCTAAAAAACTGAAGAGATTGTATGATTAAGAAATATGACGGACAAATAGTTTATAATCTTAACAGCTTTTTTTAAAAAAATAAATCCACAAAGAAAATTCTAATATTATAGGGCATAGTTTGAAAATAGCTTGCAAATGCCAATATCCTATAATTATATTGTGATGAACATTTGTTTTTGCTTGAATATTCCAGCAGTTTTTTCCCCTTCTTCTGATAACAGACTGAAATTTATTTTGGGACTCTACTCCAAACTGCAGCGATGAAACATATGATGTAGGCTCAAGACAATCCATAGTTCAGGGCTGAGCAGGTGTCCTGAGAGAATCCATTCAGGTCTTAGGATCTTGCTGGGAGCTAATAGTAAAGAGGCTTTCCCACTGGACTTGAACCCCAAAATATAGGAAGTTGGAGCTACTGCAGCCATTTTGCTGCAGTAGTGGAGCCTGAGAATAAAGTTTGTATGTAATTTAATAAAAAAAAGAATATGACAAGTCAACAAAAGACTAGGAGACTATGACATTGTTTGAGCCTAGAAATCCAGCTGAGCTTGGAAAGTACTTGCAACCTTTCTGCAGAACAACATGTTAATAAAAATATTATCTCATATGACCCAGAATATATAAATTAATATACTCAAATGTTAATATAGTCATATTGTATATATCTGAGTGATGTAACTATTGATGATTTTAATTTTCTTTGTTATACTCTATTTTGTTCCATAAATTTTTCTAAATGACATGTATTTTGTTTTTAAATTTTTATTTTTTTGTATTACTTTTATAAATCAGAAAAAATATACATTATTAATGTATTACTTAATTTGATAAATTGTATGGACAACATGACTTAATTTATATGAATTCAATTAGAGTTAAAAAAACATTAATTCTCACAGCTATTATAACGTGCTACCAGAGTTAGTCAAACTCTGAGGTTCGAGGACATAGTCCTTCACACTGCCAAGTCTGTCCAAGACTTCTGACATCAACTGAAAGTTTTGGGAGTTACCAAAACCACCCCCAATTTCAATAATTTCCTAGTACTCACAGAACTCACTGAAAGCTAGTGTACTCATGGTGAGGTTATTAGAGGGAAAGAAGACAGATAAAAAATCAGCCAAGGGAAGATATGCATAGTGCATGCGGAGTCTACGAGGGTTCCAAACATGAAACTTCTATTGTTTTCTGGACTAGTTACTCTCTTAGCATTGATATTTGACAATATATCTGAAGTATTGCCAAACCAACGAAGTTCATCTGAATTTCAGTATCCAGTTTTTATTGAGATTCTTTGATTGATTGCCCACGTAGTTTAAATCAGTTACCAGGTGTATTACTCTACATGGACTCCATAACAAAATACCACAGACTGGGTAGCTTAAACAACATTTATTTCTTATTGTTTTAGAGGTTGGGAAGTCTAAGATCAAAGTACTGGTAATGTGAGTTTTGTTCTGAGGCTTCTTGTCTTGGCCTATTGGTGGCCACCATCTTACAGTGTGCTCAGAGAGAGAGAGAGAGAGAGAGCTCTTTAGTGTCTCTTCTTTTAAAGGCACTAATGTTATCAAACCAAGGCTCCACTCTTATAAATGCATCTAACCCAAATCACTTCCCAAAGCCTCATCTCCAAATATCACATTGGGAGTTAAGGCTTCAACATTTGAATTTTTAAGGGGAAAAAACATGCAACCCATAATACCAGGTCAACTAATACCGTGTGACTAAAAGCACCTACTTTAAACTACATGACTTGTCTTTCTAGCATGGCCAGCCCCACATTAAGATCCAGTGTGGCCAGACACCCACCCTAAACAAAAGCAGATCATTGCATAGAGCAGAAGGCAAAGGCCAGACCTTTCTTTGGGAAAGGTCAAATTCTTTACCACAGAAGTGGTAGACACATATACAAATGTACATATATTTTATATATATACACACTCACACACACACACACACACACACACACGCATATGTGTGTGTGTGTGTGTGTGTGTGTATGCTATTTTCTTAAATGGGTTTAACTTACTAAAGAGAAATAAAGGTACAGCTTTATTCATTTTTTTCACCTTTTACTGTCTTGTGATATAGACTCTCCTTTCCCCACCTGATGACAATATCTCTGGCAGATCCTGTAGCTATATATAGTTACTGTCAACTATAAAATGATTGGTTTGATCTTAAATAAAATTTAAAGCTATTCTTCTTCCTCTCTTCATACCAAATCTGTGGGCCAGTACCTGCAGTAGAGATGAGGCCTCATCTTGTTCCCGCCCCCCCACTACTTCTTTTCCAATGTTTTTAATATACTTCCAAGGTAGAATTTGAATGCAACAGAGAAATAGAGCAAATACTGTATTGGTTGGATACTACTGTAATCTGGTTGTCAGTACACTCTATCATGTCAGACATCCATGTATTCATATAGGCTCATACACAGCAGATCAAACTTTTTGGTTGGTCTCTTTCCACTCTTTTCTTAGTTGTTTCCCAGTACACAGCTCCAGATCAAGTTGCTTACCCACAGTGGCATCGTCATGGCCCAAGAGAACTCATGCCTTTTGGCTCCACAAAATGTTGTAGGGCTGCTTGCTTCCTATGCTGTCTTCTCTCTTTTCTTTGTCATTATGTTTACCAAGGCTTGTTTCCCAAGACAAGTGTGTGCTAGTCTTTCTCTTCACATGTACCCCCAAATCCTGGGGACTTATGTCAGTTTTTCCTAAGAATTCTCTTATGTCCTATGCCATTAGGTTTGTATCTCAGAAAGTATAAAATCTCGAGTGTGAGAATGATGCTAACACTCTCATAGACCTCTCATCTTTATGAATGATTCTTTTGGACCTCTTTCTTCATTTGATGATGGTGGGACAGTAGAGATGCAGAAGAAAAGAAAAGAGAGAGGCCACAGCATTCTCTACTTTTATAGTTCCTTTAAGTAATTTTCTCAATGAATTTTTCAGTTATTTTTAACAGAGACTGAAAGTGGTAATGATAGTTGAAGGAACAATTTAATCACTTTAGTAAATTCAGTTTACTATGTTTATAGCTCTCTTTGAATGTGAGAGTAATATATCACCTACTGTTGGCAGTTTTGGAGATTTAGCCAAAATTTCCAAGTTGACAGGAAATGTTTCATTCAACATCCTGTAACATATGGCATGTATTACTAAGCTCATTTGCTGCCCAGAAAAACTAAGGTGTATTAAACTTAGATATACTTATGGAAAATTATTATTTCTGACTGATAGATCTTACTCTAATCTAGAATTTCCTAATGCTGGTTTAGAGAAACTGCCTTCCAAATGTGAGATCATCAGACTCTCAGCATATTAAAGATTCTGAGACATCACAACAATGCTCTGTACCAAATCATCCCAAAATTTAGTGGGTTATGATAACATTCATTTATTCTTGTGCATCTGTGTGTCATCTGAAGCTTTGCTGATCTCATTTGAACTTGGCTACATAGAACTCTGCAGGCAGTGGTGAATGAACTCTTCTGGCAAACTATTACTTCTACCCATATGTTCTTGGTCAAAGGAAGTTATTTGGTTACGCGTGAAGTCAAGGGGTAGTGAAACATACCCATGATGAAGTCGACGGCAAGCATGTGGATGCAATGAGAGGGAAAGCATCAGGGAAATAATTCAATCTCAAAAAATGGACAAAAAAACTACCTCTTGGGTCAGAGATATGTTCTAATGGATTACATCAACAACTAGTAAAGTTACTTCAAATAAGTGATGATGAAGTCATTAAATATGCTTCAAACCTAAGAGTTGGGACCTATCTGCGCTACCTTTTATCTGAATGATCATAGGTAAGACACTTTACTTCTCTAAAGTTTAACTTCCTCATATACAAATCTACAGAATAATAAATTACATGTCACTGAAAAGTGGTGATGAATTAAAGGATAACATGAATGATTAAATAATTCTTAATTTTCTGTATTGTTTATTCTTTACCAGCATCATCTGTATATTAAATTTCGCAAATGCCATGTCTTTTCTTAGTATATTGAACTCTTCTTCAGTTTTGAATAGTAGTTGTGAACTTTTCAATGCTTAATAATCTCCATCCCCAACTTCTTTTCTTCCTCATCACCTCCAGCTCCTTCTGGGTTGCAATCATCTCAGACTTAAATAGTCTCAATAGCTTCCTAACTGAGCTTCTCATATTTCCTATTGCCTTACTACCTACCAACTCATTCTCCCCAATGTAGTAATGTGGTACTTTTAAGAGAAATTTACAGATGTACAGATATCATGAACATGTGCAGATGTTATCTGTACAGATATAACACATATGTACAGATGACATGCACATTTCAATGTTCTCAAAAAGACCCAAATAATTAACAAAAGATACAAGATACCAAGTGTTCCCTATTATTTGTTACCCATTTTCCTCCAACTCTTGCAATATCCCTCCCCTCAGTCTTTGTACAACAACTACATCAATCTCTCATATGGCCAAGCTCTTTCCTGTCCTCGCCTTTTCAGAGACTGTTTCCTCTTCTAAGAGTTATAGCTCCCTTCGCTAATTAAGTTTCTCTCTTCTTCATGTTTCAGTCAATCATGACTTCCTTGGGCAAGTCTTTTTGATAACCTCCCACCTTGGTCATTTCACTCATTATAAGTTCTCCTAATTATCATGTACCCTCTTGACACATTTGCAGGGTAGGAAAAAAAATCCTCTCCTCAACTCATTTTAGGTTCTCTAGCTGGGGGCTCTGTAAATTAGACTATCTAAAGACAAATTAACAAGAGGAAAACAAATACAGGTTATTAACAAATGCATCATGCATGCATACACGAGAGTACTCAGTGATGAGTAAACACAGAGGGTGTTTAGAACTTAGACTTACATGCCATACAAAGCCAAAAAAAGGAAAGGGGGCCTTGGAATTTAACAGGAGGGTGACCAGAAAAAAGTATAGTGAATAGGGTTGCTTAGTGAGGTTTGTTGCACATTTGTCAGTCAGTGTGATAATTTCTCCATTGATAAGAGTTGTTGAGAGTCCTTCTTTTCAAATATGGGAGAAGGAGACACATTTTACAAATAGAAATTTCCTTTATAAATGGACATTTCCTTTATAAAAGAAAAACTTGTTCCCTGTTTTTATTAAAGCCTACAGCACCTGGTATTCCCAGGCAGTCTCCCATCCAAGTAATAACGAGGCCTGACCCTGCATAACTTCAGAAATCAGATGAGATCGGATGCATTCAGGGTGGTATGGCTGTAGACTTAGGCCTTTTCCTTTATCTGCTAGTCCTCAATGTCCTTTAGCTCAAAATAATCCATATGCCAAAGAGGCATATTTTGGAGTGGCATATTCTGGTACCATTCGCATTATTGATTACAGTGGTAATGTCATATTTCTTTGTGTGACTATTTGATTAATATCTTTTGTGAGCAAGTAAAGCAGCTACCAAAGTAACACTCTTGAATACATTTGTGTCTTTCCACAATGCCAGATTTATTGAGTGGAACCTTCTCAGATTGAAGAGGAATTTTCCACTCAAATGGCTAACCTTGTAATCAGCTCTTTGTCCTGCTTCTGTGGACATGCTTGCTGCATAGGCCGAAAGGCAGAGTAATCTCAAGATCAACTGAGGACTCGCCCTCCCTATGATTGTTCTGTCTCGATAATAGATGTATTACCTAAATTCCTGTTCAAAAATCACATGTTCTGTAACTGCCTGTAACCCATGGCAACTCCGTGGTCTGTAACCGTCTGAGGACAAATCAACCAACCAGCCCATGCCAACTGTAACAAAGTGGATATAAAAGCAAAATTGCCCCTGAGCTCAGGGCCCAGATCTTCAGAACACTAGCTCTTCTGGGATCGCTGACTTAATAAACCTGAGTTCTCCAACTCTCTGAGTGGTGCTTGGTTTCTTGCAGGTTTTGTTTTGCAACAGTTCTGCAACAAGATAACCAATCAGGTACTCACGCAGGTTAACACACAACACAGAGAGGGGAAGTACAGAATCTTATCCCACAGACTGACAGAGTGAAGGGATGACAGTCCTTAGCATCTCCAAAGTGAGCTCTGTTGACTGGCGGCGCAGATTGCTGCACATCAGTCCCAAGACAGTGGTTACCATGGGTCAAGTCAGAGTATTTGACTCTCAGTGTACCCATCCGTGATGCTCTTGGGTCAGGCTTGAACATCGTCTAAGCTTATATGGACCTTACATGGGGGGATCTTTATGCTTATTGGCCCCTGCAAATGGGGGGCTTATCTGGGCCAATCATGGCTGATGTTTCTGTGGTTTTGGGCATTCTAGTCATACCTTAAGGGTGTCCCCATTATATGCCACGGCTTCCATGAAATCCATTTTGTAAAGTCCAAAAACTTGTTATTTCTTTATGCTTTGTACAATATCTCTCTTACTAACTCGATTATAGGGTCTGAGAAGACAGGAAACATGCTGTATTTAGTCACTGTGATTTCACTAGCATCTTGCAAAGCACCTCCCTCAAATTCAAGAAATATGTTTATTGGAATATTTTGACTATTATTTCATATAGTGTAGGACAAAAATAATTTATAAACTCTGGGATTATATTATGGAAGCACATGCATAGATACTTGTTTCTCGTCAGGATGATTCCAAATTTTTTCCTGATTTCTTTTTTAAATCAGGTTTCCTCCTATATTATGCCTCTTATTAAAGATAGTCTATCTTTTTTTTACAACCTTCCTGCCATTCTTCTTTCATATCACTCTATTCTTCATCTTCAAAATAACTTTTAATACTGAACCCTAAACTAACTTGATTCTATCCAGAAAGCCCGAATTTTGGCAAATCCCAAGGGCTAAGCAAGCTAAAAGAAACACTGATTTACATGAATGGATGAAGTCTTTACCATCTCAAATTCCTGTTATAATTAGTTTCAGAAGAACAGATCCATGTTGTGTCTATTTCTATTCCTTTCCTCATCTGTGACAGGGGAATGAGTCATTAGAATTTTAATGTCTGCATTACATGCCAGCAGTGGTCTGTTGTTATGCTTTAACTATTTAAATATTCTGAAATCTGACTGGCTAAATCCATTCTACCTTTTTTTTGTAAGAGAACAGAATTAGGCTGCTAATCAAACAGGAGAACATGGAAAAGGTCAACTAAGTGCAAAAACATCTGTCTATCAATAAATGGTGATAGAATCAAAAGGCTTGCTTTTGTACAAAGATTAAAATTGGAACATAGAATATTACCACATGAATCCTCTAGATTGACTATGGATGTGGTTAGAGTAGGAATGGTGAATAACTATTTTTAAATATTTCTTTTGCATATGAAAATTCTAAAAGGACATGTTCTTTAGCCACAGGATATGATTCTAATAAAGAAACAGTGATTTAAATAATAATGTGGTAGTGATAAGGTAATGTTTTAAATCCATCTGAATGTAATTTTTTTTTGGCTAAATATTTTAAAAGAAGCCAAGTTCTCAAAGCAATTCATAAATTTCACTACTAAGATATTATGCCCTTTCAATTTGATCTTTTGCTTGTATCTCTAAAATTCAAAAATAATTGCTTTTAGTTTGAAAATTGTAAAGTGCTATTTTTAGAAATGAATTTGTCCCTATTTCACTTATTGTTTGGCTATATTTTAATTCTCATATTCTGTTTTTCTTTTCCCCACAAAGTCTGCCAAATAATACTCCTTTAGATTTCTAATTTATCATGTATTTAAATTGACAAAAAAAAAAAAAATCATTCCTCAAAGTGTCATTTCCTTTGCTGTGGATTAGCTCAAATTTGCTTTTACTGTCTTTCTCATTATCTTTAAAAATAAGGACAATAGGTCTCTGCCATCATTTTAGGACTGAAAGCTATGTACTAGCCACAAAGTTAGATTTTTTAAAGAAGACACTCATCTTATTTGTGGACTATTCAGAATGATTGCTTTTCCTTCCACTGGTCCCCTGACAATTTCCTTTGCCTACCGTGCTGTGTTTCAGAAGCTTCTCTGTGGAAAACAGGAACGGGAATAAAACTGAAGGAATGAGGTTCAGTCTACTGACTAAATGAAGTTCACAGTGTTTTCTATATGGCTTAGCTTCCTCTGCCCCCTTTATCTTTCTAAGTGTGGATCTTTGGCAATTAAATTTATTTATTTCTTTGCTGGTATTGAGGCATCTACAAGGTCATCTGAAGAGTTCTTTTTTTATACGGATAACAACTCTAAAGCACTTGACCATTTATCATAAGTGGGATTCTTTAGCCTAGCTATTGCTTTGTTAGCTAGCAGGTTCAGAGAAAAGATTTTTGATCATTGGTATTATAGACATGCAGTCTGTAATAGAAATTTTGGAAGTTCGGAAGGAACTGTGTACAGAAGTACAAGATAAATTGTTGTTACTCTCATGACAAAAGTAAAAAGCCAAATTAGCTGATCCAGAAGAAAATCAGAGCACCGTGCTTAGGGACATAATTTTATATTTCATGGAAGTTGAGAGATAGACAACAAAATCTTATGTACAAACTAATAGAAAAACAGAGAAGGCCCAAAAAATAGAAGTCACTATTAAAGTATGTGATTTATAGGTCTGCCGCAGGGGACTCTTAGAGTCCTGATTTCAGTGAAATTATTTGAAAAATCTGTTCAGAGATGTGCAATGTAGAGTGCAAAGGAAGAGTGGAATAAAATTGATAGAACCCTTCACCTTCACATGCTCAGCATATGACTTAAAGGCTCAGTAAAAGTGCAGTATTTTAAGCCCATAATATATTAGGAAACTGTGTCATTGTCATGAGTCCCCATTAAAACTGATTAAAATTCATAGTTGGATTATGGAAGTTCAGTTTGTTCAATATTTATGCAAATTGATTATAATACTTTTTTTTTTTTCCATTGCATAGGGGAATACAATCAAACTTGGAGAATGCTCTAGACCTGGGATTTCATGTTTATAAATCCAATTTGCTTTTCATTGTGCCTCCTCTACATTGTTTTAGTCTTGAACTAGAAAATGAAAGGATCAAATAAAGGAATGGTTTGTGGGTATGTGGCCTACAAAAAAATGTAAAAAGATGAAAAACATAATTAGACATGGGCAATGTATGTGATATAGTGAGGGACTGTGGCCCAAATGTGGCAACACATCACAAGATCTCTGATAATTTCAAATACCCATTTTAGCATACTATTTCCCCCTTGCAGTGTCTGAAACACGCATAAGAACATTGTACAAGGCTGCCCATGGTTAGAGGAGGGAATCTAAGGTCATCTTTGTCAGTTGTATCTCTTTAATATTATTAAATTATTTAGTTTACTGAAAGTGATGAAGGAATAGAAAGTAATCATGAAAATATACTATTTCTAGGATCTTTGAGCTTTTAAAGGGCTCTTGGGGGTCACTAAAGAAACAATCTATCAAAAGAATTGAGTACCTGCTATGCTTGAGGCATTGTGCCAAGTGAGGAAGCAGACTACAAATAAACCATAAGAACCAGTTAAGACTCTTAAGCAATATGCTATCTTGATTGAGAAAGAAAATCTGAAGCAAAACAAAGGAACAATTCAATAATGTGGGACTCCAGCTTAATTACCTGGAATATATTGGGCATCATTAAATATTAAATGGGATACATTTATTCATTCATTTATTCTTTGGAGAAGTGGAAACACCACTGGAAAGAGGATGTGAGTGCATGCCTTCTTACTTCTCTTGCCGTCACCATACACTCCTAAATACTGGTACATGGGAAACAAGAATGGAAAGAGGGAGATGTTGTATAGCAGGTTGGCAAAAGTGACCACTGAAAATTTCCTTTTCAGTCAGTTGCACTTGGATATATTATTGTAGAAAAATGAATAACAGATGTAGGGGAGGGAAAAACAATATTCCCTCTATCCTTCTGAGTTCTTGGCTGAGATTCCTTCTTATAAAAAAACAATTTAATAAAAGAAAAACAAACAAGTTTAGTAACATGCGTATATCATGTGTACATGGAAAATACTCATAAAGGAGGTAGTAGCTCTCTGAAGTGGCTTTGAACTCAGGGTTAAATACCATCTTCAATTAAAGACAGTAGAAAGGAAAGTGTGAGGAGAAGAGAGACCAGTTATGAGCAGGAAAAATCTCAGTAAGTAAAGACAAGGTTTGTTATGTAGATTTAAGTTAGTGACTTCTCTATTGATAAGACTCTCTTGTCATTTAGAGTCATCCTTTTCTTCCAGGTACAGAGATGGAGACACCCTTACAAATGAAGATTTCCTTTATTAATGTAAATTTCTCTTTCAAGCACATAACTTCTACTTGTTTTTAGAACTTCTCCTGTGTCCCCTGTCTTTCAAAATAGTCAGCTCAAAAAAATGCTTATGCCAAAGAGACATATTTTTGGGTGGCACATTCCGTTATTCAAACAATATAACTTGATCACATAATTATGTAAGTCAATATAACCTAGAAGAAAATCTAAATTGCATTTGTCTTAATTTTATTGATTTTGTATAATTTTCAGAATGTACAGGAAATGTGTATAAAAGGATTAGCCAGTTAACTAATACAAATATTTTTATTCTTCAGTTTTATATTTGTGATACAATGTTTTTTGAAAGATTAAAAAAAAAATTCTTAAATAAAATCCCCCAAATTATATGAATTCCTAGTCCCATAAAACTTTTATCCATCTCTAATAAATATTTAGCAATAATAATTTAAAAAATACATTTGATTAAATAAACATAAACTCAGTCATTTAACCAAAAATACATTTTAATTATATTTTTGGCATTTTTTAAAATCAAGCTTGTGATAATAAGCCTATATATATTAATTGGTTCACAAGTGACAAAAGAGGCTAATTAACGTGACAGGGAAGTTAGTTGTTAGGATCATTAGATAGATAGGGGGAAAAAAGCCATAAAAATGAGAGTGTTATGAATATTACATGGATAGTAAGAATGTATATAAAACTTACCACATTTCACATAAAAAATTTTAGTGTAGGAAAAATACATTGATATAAAATATAATTATTTAAAATTTTTACACATCTTATTTTTTTAAAAAATGACATATATTTTTCTTTATAAAGTTTCATTGATACTCAAAGGTGCCTTTGAAATAACTCAGATTTGTTAATGGAAATTTTGCCATAGTCATAATACTTTTCCAACATAATATTTCAAAAATAAAAAATTCTGGAAGAATTACTCGATAATTATTTTCTCTAGATAGATATTAGTAGTAATGTATACATTTGAATTCACTGGTAAATGTGTCAGACTCTAAAATGAAAATAAAATCATGTCAAGATATTTATGTTTTGCATTTTCAATACTGAATTCTTGATGAATACAATGTTTGAAAAAGTAAATCTACATCTCAGATATAATTCTTTCAGCTCTCAGTGCTTCCCTGTGATAGTTGTATTCCTCAATTTCGCTTCTTAAAATGCTTCCTGACTGACTCTCTTTAGCTCTCTCTCCCCTGAAATCTTATATTACTTATTGTTTTATACTCTTTATAAATTACTCCATATTGGTAACTAAATTCTTCATTTTTTTCAAGTCTAATCTCCCTGAATTAGCTTTTAATCTTTATCAAGACAGGATCTTTGTCTTTCAACTTTTTGGTATTGCTCACAGTAATATGTAATTAGAACAGTATAATTGAGTTTAATTTGATATAGCATCCAACAGATCTTTTTCTAGATAGTGTGAGATTTTATCCAGTAAAAAATATGTAAATTATTACAAATTTTAGCCTTTGTCACTTTTTAAAGAGTGAGCTAAGACTTCAGTTGTATCTTATAATCTTGAGATACATATGCCCTTCATCTAATCACTTTTTTAGTCATCTTTTACAAATTCTAGCCATAAAATATATCATACAATTATCTCAGCTCAGATTTACTATAAATCCTTGTTCTACAAGATACCATGTATTTATATATTCATAAAAAAACATAGCAATAGACATAGAAGAAAGGACACTGATAAATTTTAAAATACATCATTCAAGAAAGAAATGATAATGTATCAGGCCAAATATTAACCTTGGATAGGAGGCATAACTTCTGGATAGGTAGGATCTGGGTCTGATTACTGGTGTTCTGACCTTTCCACTCACAATTTGAGTACTTTCTTCAAACATTAAATACACACACACACACGCACACACACACACACAAACAATTGACCCCTGAAAAATGTGGGGCATTAGAAACATTGACTCCTATGCAGTCAAAAACCCATAAAGGACTTTTGACTGCTCCAAGACTTAACTTGTCCTTCAGTATCTGAGAGGGATTGAAATGCTGCAGGCACCCAAATTCACAGATGCTCAAGTCTCTTATATAAAATGACATAGATCAATGCATACAGTCCATATCTGAGGACTTCTAACTGCAGATCGAAAACAGTCAGCTATTTATTAAAACATATCCATATATAAGTGGACCTGTATAGTTTAAAACTGTGTTGTTCAAGGGGCAAATGTATATTTAAAACTGTTCAAGGATATATATAATTAGTTTGTTGAGCTGTCTAAATTCAATTGCCTAAAAACACAGCAGTTTTATTTCTCTTTAATCACTTCCTTCACCTATGCTGTGACAAATCTTTATTTCTGGTCCTTTAAACAATATCAGAGAGATTCCTATTTAGAACCACACTTATTAAAACCAGTCCAGTTAGAAAATTGAACCTCAAACTCGATTTAAATCTCATCTCCTCACCTCTACTTACAGTGGACCAGATTTCTGGCTCTAGGGCCTGAAGGGAGCACTGAGAAGGGTAGTCTGGCTCTAGGATACATCCTCTACTTCTCTCTTCTAGGTTCAAAATTTTCTCTTTCAAGAAATGAGGGTGAAGCTTAAGGGACAAAAGCAGTCATTACTTAAGGAGGAAGTGATGAAATCACCTCTTGTTGGTTGTACAGCTTCTCAGGACAGATCTCAGTTGGTTGGTTGAGTGGCCTCAAAAAGATATGTCCAAGTTCTAACCTCTGGTATCTGCAAATAGAGTTTTGAAATATTCTTCAATTAAGGATCTCAATATGAGATCATCCTGCATTTATAATGGTCTCTCAATCCAATGACAAATGTCCTCATA